>NW_024582719.1:260740-281202 GCF_018398535.1 Haplochromis burtoni
GTGTGTGTGTGTGTGTGTGTGTGTGTGTGTGTGTGTGTGTGTGTCTATTTTGTTTGATTATAAATATTGAAACAGGTTTTAATCAGGATGGTACTTTAAAGACAGCATTTTACCTGAATCTTTAAATCTCTCCCTTCCTAATTATATCCCTCCATCTATTTTTCCACCATGTTAATTTCATCTTCCTCACTTCTCCACGGCTGGTGCTAGCAGCAGCATGCTTTTGTGACTGTGAGGCCTGGTTACTAGTTGTTGTAAGTACTACTGTTCACTGTGCAGCAGCACCGATAGCTAACATGTCATTTAATTTGACACATTTTGCTGTTTCTATTTTTAGGATGTTTTTTGGGGGGTTTTTCGTTCTCGACACTTTTTCCGCACAAAACTATAGATACGGGACGGTCCGGTCGCATTAAGATATTTGATTGGGCAATCCAGTGTCAGTAATGAAAGTGAGCAAATAGGCTGTGCTTATAAGGCTGGTTTGCAGCGACGCTTCAGGCTGCTCCAAGTGTGTCTGACTACTGGTAAAAATGCCCAGTATGCCAGATTACAAATCCAGCCTTGTCGTGTACAGAGTAGCTAATACCCAGTGATGTGTTGAACCATTTACAACACTCTGCTTATGGTAGTTGCTGGTGGTGAAGCAGCCTGTCAGAAGGCTTTCTGCTATAAAAGCCCCTAAGGATTTGATGTCTCAGTCCAAAGGTCTTCAAACACCTGAAGTTGTAGAAGCACTGCTTTGTTTTAACAGTAGCAGTTCTGTGAGTAACCTATGTCACATCTTTGTGTTTGTGGGCTCAAAGACAAGTGTGAGGGCTAACCTGTGATGGCTGCATGCAACCACACAATTGAAATGCTTAGGTAATATTCATTTGATCTTTTTGTCTTATGTTTACATTGTGCTCTGAAGCTTCTGTGATCATAAGTTAACTAATTTGATATTTTGAGTTTACCTGTAATGCATGACAGCACTAAGCTATAGTCCAAATGGTGGCATAGACTTTGCTTTGCATTGTTTGTTATTTTATATAGGTATGTTATATTAATTATATTTCTGCTCTTTCTGAGTTACCTGATCTCTGCTCCTGTCATGGTCCTGGGTCGTTGACCCAGCGTTTTGTGTTTTGTGATTATTTTCCTCTGTTCTAGTTATTCTGTGTCCTCCCCCCTTGTGTCCGGTTCGGGTCCTAGATTTCCTGTTTTGCTCTGAAAGTCTGTGTCTGTTGTCATTGTGTTCAGCTTGTCTCCTCCGGTCCTCATGTGTATTAGGTTCAGCTGTTCTTCCCTCCTGTGTGATTACCTTGTGTGTGTATACTTAGTGGGTGTCGGTCTGTGTTCGTTGTCGGCTCGTCTGCTTTCATCTGCATTCATCCGTGTATCTCTGCATTTTTGGTATCCTCCATCAGTCTGCGTCTCTCTGCCTTTCACCCCGTGTCCTGAGGATTTCTATTTGCTCTTTAGTTTTCCCAGTTTAGGTTTCCGTTAGTATGTCTCATGATTCGTTGTCTGTTCCTGCCACTGTCACCTGTAAATAAACTCTCACTCATATCATCAGTCGGCTGTCTGCATTTTGGGTCCTCCTTTTCCTCTACACTACACGGCTCAACCCGCCAGCCGTGACAGCTCAAGTCCTTCCTGGTTTGGCTGAAAGAGGAGGCTGAGGGTGGAGCTGATGGAGAAGCCAATAAAATGGACTGGACCATCTATTGTGATCATGTAGGGGGAATGGGGTTCTTCTTGAATGATGGTTAGCTGTTATCTCTCTAGTTTTCACCTTTGGTGTATATAGTGGTTTGTTCATTTGCTATATAACTGGAGCTGTTTCTCATTTGGGCAGGTCAGTTTGTTGAGTTATGTTTTCATTAAGTGACTTTTGAGTAGCGTTCTGTTAAGTTAACCTCTTTTATGGGCCCACTTGGTTCTTAAAAAGTTTATTTTTGTTATTTTCAATTTTTGTAATCATCTTGTCCTTTTTGGGGTATAATAAAACCCTTTTTTTTTCGAAGATTACATTTGTGCCTGTGTGTTCCTGGCTGCTTGGGTCATGACAATAACCCTTGAAAACACGTGTAAGAACACAGAGTAAGATCTGTGGGTCTCTGGTCACTGAAACTGCTTTCTGTAAAGAATGAAATAGTCCAGTTCATATGTAATAAATTCACTGCTGGTTTGTCAGAATCACTCTGAGACAGGAAAGAAGTCAGTCTAGCTTTTTTTTTGTTTGATGTGGGAGTTAATGGTTCATCATCATCTCTTGCATGTTGTATTTCATTACTGTTATTGGTCTTCAGAGGTAATACAAATGAACAGTCTAAGTCATCAGTGCCGATATATGTTATAACATAGTTAAATACATATTTCATGTAACACAAATTAAACAGAGCAGCCAAACTTTGTGCAAGTTTTTTTTTTTAGTCTCTGATGACTTTCATTCTACCAAGAGCCTTACATCCCACTGACACATTTACAGCAACACAGATACATACTTTCCACTAAGGGGTGTCAGCATTTGGTTAGTATAGACTTTTCAGTGTGTACAACATTTTGTACTACAGTGTATCATACTGTAGCTCAGTTTCCAGTGTATTGATGTGTCATTTGTGTAGTATTTTTCACAGTATGTGTAAAATCATGTATAAAAGGGATGCATTCCTTATGCTGCAGTGAACAGCACATGGTATCAATCATGTTAGTCTGGATGTCTTGAAGAAGCTGTTATGAGGCTGCCAAGCTAGAGCTAAAGCTACAGGCAAGGGCCTCGATACACAAGTCTGTTTTAACCATCAATCTTGATGGAAAGCATCAACTCGAGCCCCAACAGGATTCAGTAGTTGTAGGCAGTCATGAGGAATCAGTGAGCCTACTGTCTATTATAAGCTTTCAAGGTAGTGAAGAGGAAAATGTTAAGGTGGCACAGCAAACCATGAAAATCAGAAGCAGGCAAAAGGGGACTATAAAGGAAGCTGGAGAGGAAACTGCAATGCAACAACATCAAAGACGTATGGAGGGGAAGGAACACCAACAATGGCTTCAAATGGAAAAGAAGCTAGAATTCAGGATATATGGAGATGGCAAAGTTTTACAACATGCTTGACCTAGTGCCCTCTCCTGGCCTATCCCCTCCTTCATGACCCTCGATACCACAGCTTTAGCACTTTCTATAACAGCTTTAGCTCAACTGCTCTTTAGTATGGGACAGGTGAGAGATGAGCTGAGGTGGGACAACTAAGGCAAAGGACAGAGTAAGTCTCAGGCTCCTTAAAAACTGTACAGCTCAACTGATGAAGCTTTTTCACACCATCTTCAGGCTTGACCGTATCAAAGACATAATGTCTTGTACCAGTACCCAAGGGTGGCAACTGTTGACTAATGATAAATTACTTAAAAAAGACAATGGGAAGGCTACTTCTTTTCCTGCAGAGACCACATACATTAGACTCATTACAGCTTAAATAGTAGGAAAACACTGATGTGGTTGATGTGATCCTTTACTTGCTTCACAGGATTCATTCACAGAATTTTACTTTGGTTTTTCTAGTGCATTTAACACAATTTAACCCCAGATTTTGAGAAGATAGGGTGGAGTTCACCTTCACACACACACACACACACACACACACACACCACACACACACACACACACACACATATATATAATAGAACACAGAATATAATATTATATATAAATACTAATAATATAGTAAATATATATATTCATTATTATCCAACAGAATGAGCACATCTTGTTAAGCTTGCGGACTATATTTCTGGGATTTTGGTGAGCAATGTTAGTGATTCAAAGGAACCTGTTCTGGCTCTGTTACTCTCTGAATCGTACACGCCCTCAGTGAGGCTGTGCATCAGAGATGTATGAGGAGTACAATGCACATCATCCTCAACAGCCCCATTCAACCCCTCCGTGTTATTCTAGTCAGACAGAGAAGCACACACAACTGGCTCCCATCCCTACGCTGTAAAACTGGGTGGTTCAGGAGATCCCTTGTCACTGCTGCTATTAGATTTTATAATGCTGATCGTTCATTTTATGGCGATGATTTGCACTTTTTACTCGTGCATTTTATTGCTTTTAACTATTGTTGATGTTTTATGTTCAGCCTGTACTTATTTTATGTTTTGACTCTGTCTATAGGACACCTGGATTTCCCTGAGGAGATTAATAAAATTTATCTGTCTGTCTATCTGACTGGGTACAGACAATCAGGATTTAAACCATACAGAGATGCGCTGAACAATCATCTGTTCAAATTTGGGTATATGGGAATATATATAACATTACTTATAATGTAAAGAGACACTTGATCAGGATGATGAAAATCACTGCTGATTGCTGATTGATGCCTTCATGCTTTGCTTTCTGGCCACTTACTCCCTCTCTTTTTTCCTTTCAAATTGGCTTTTAAATTCTACTCTGAAATTTTGGTATCGTATTATTTAGAACTCGCTCAGTGCCACTGGCTCAAGGAACAAAACCCTTACTAATCAAACTCTTACAAGCTTTGGATGGTTGATCAAGTGATTTACAGAGCACCATCAGCTTCCCATTTGCTAAGATTCTAGTACTAAAGATTTTTCCCTAACTCTTATTTAATGACACTTGACAGTTTAAGTGCACTTATTGACTGTACTGTTAGCCTGCATCTCCATCCTTTTCTTTAAAACCTTAAAACGCTTCACATCACTCTTTACAATTTCCCTGTTTTTTAACCTGCCTGTTTATGTCACTTTCTGCTAACTGTTCATTGTATTTTACCCCTACTTTTTAATGTTATTCCCCTTCACCCATTACAAAACCCCTGCTCTCTCCTGGTATGGACTGATGTTGAGTTTGAACAAGGAAAACAAACTACTTACCTCCAAGTTTCCGCTGCATTCCTAATTTATCTGTTAATAGGTGTTGGAAAGAATAAATCAAGAATATAATAAATATATAAATGAAAAAGGAATGTGCAGTGATTGGAGCACATCATGGTCATATCAGCGAGGGCAGGTGGGATGAAGAAGGAGCATTTAGATCACATGAGTTAAACAGCAAGAAGAAAGAGTGTGACAGTGAATGAGGGCTGTACCAGTTTCCACAAGCAACATGGTCAGTATGATAACACTTCCCTAAATTTAGTGCATCAAGCCCAAAGGACACTTTTGTGTAATTTCGAGATCCAAATGGTTTTAGCAAAATTTCATTGCTTGATGCCTTGAGAGGACAAAAAGCTAGATAAAAAAAAAAAAAAATCCCAGACTGATCTTTGAAACCTCCTCAGCTAGTCTGCTTTTGGAAGCAGGGACTGGAAATAATGATTGAAAACAGACATCAGAGAGGGTCTGAATGGTAATCATCATTCAAAAAATTATTATACGCAAAAAAATTATAAAAACATAGAAGTTGAGGGTTAGTGTTGCATGAATGAATAAGATGTTCCATCAACAACTGCGTCAAATTGTACAGATATCTTACAAAGGCATGGCTTGAAAAGACTGCCGTACACGTTGTTACTGAAGTATGAAAAACTGAAAATCTAACAGAAAAAGTTATAATGTTGCACAAACAAACAGAGGATTTTCTGGTGCTTTGCAGCTAGTTAAGTAAAAAAAACATTTTCACATTTATAGTATAATCATATAATATATTCTTTGATATGTATGGAAGAGGGTTAAGGCCACTGTAAAAAAGAAAAGTGTGGATCTGTTGTTTTGTTTTGTTTTTCTTAGAATTCTGACTTTAACTTTGATTCTGAAAAATAGACATCCCCACTTTTTTTTAGTCCAGTGACCCTCATTCTTTTCCCATAGATATCCATAGATTCAGTATTCACAGACAGAAATATGATAGATTTTACAGATGTAAAATATGATAGAAATATGATAGAAATGTGATAGAAATGTTCTGATGGGATCTGAAATAAAAAAAAAGACTTGGCTCACTCAGAGAGGATGAAAAAATGAGAGAACAACACTGGACCTTTGAGGAGATACACTGCATGGTGAGTTTTATTTGAATGCATTCAGTTCTATGATCAATAAGTTTTTTTCATTTCCACATTTATTTGTTAATTTTTTTTTCCACACCAGACAACCAGCAGCTGAAATCTTTATTCACAGATGAGGAGGAGGACGGGGGGCTGATTGATTGATTGTTAAAGAAGAATAGAGATTTTCTCCAGACTGTTGGTTCCAGTGTTTAGCTGTCTGTGAGGACAAAAAACAGATTAGTCAAAAATCACCTCTGCTGTGACGGTTCATTAGCTCATTTCTGATGGATCATATTCAGTGTTTGACTTCTGTGCAAAATCACACACTTTAGCCCTGTAGTATTCCTGTTTAGTAGCGGGTCACCATTTTGAAGTACAGCACAGAAGCATGACAAGCAGAGTTTTATCAGTATTAACATGTTTGTGGTGCAACATCAGATATACTACTGATGTTCATGAAAGAGAGATTTAATTCAATTCAATTTTATTTGTATAGCGCCAAATCACAGCAACAGTCGCCTCAAGGTGCTTTATATTGTAAGGTAGACCCTACAATAATACATACAGAGAAAACAACAATCATATGACCCCCTATGAGCAAGCACTTTGGCAACAGTGGGAAGCAAAAAGTCCCTTTTAACAGGAAGAAACCTCCAGCAGAACCAGGGAGGGGTGGCCATCTGCTGCGACCGGTTTTAAAAACCTATTTTACAGTAGCATTGCCATAAAAACCAAATTATACATGAAAAAGTTTTATGTCCTTTTGGAGGTTTTGATTAAGAGGTGACGAACTTCCTAAAGAAGTTTCTGAGGTTTTGTAACAGTTCTCATGCTCGTTCCTTTGAATGCCTGGATAAGATGTAGGGGCCTTCCCAGTAGAAGTGAGTGATCCAAATGATTCAGCTTTTCAGAAAAGCATGTGCCGGGACTGGTTGAGTGTGAAGGGAGGGAGACTGGACATAACACACACTGATGAAGAGAGCCAGAACTGTATTTACTTGGACTGGTTCTTCATAGAAATATGTAAAAAGTAATGTAAAGGAAAACAGGCAAACACACACAAACAGGCATGAAAACACGCACACACCTTGGGCTCACATAATTTTGCAGCCAATGTAGTCCTGTTGACATGACAGATCAGTTAGTGCAGCGTTCCCAGTGATGCAGATACTGTACCAGTCTGTTAAGCTTAAAAGAGTGCTGAGTGTCGAGGCAAAGGTCTAATTGCACTGACATGAACTTTAACATTTAACACGCTAACTGAGGCCTGTAGAATCTGAGATTTAGCACCTGAGGGTTTTTTGTTTTGTTTTGGGGTTTTTTTCACATTCTGAGTCCTGCACGCTGTGACCTTGGAGTGAATTTAAAGAGATGTCCGTTCCTGGGAAGGAATGGGCCATTGTGTTAACACACCCCTGAATGCTCCAGATTGGAAAACTGCCAAAACCTCCACTTTTATAGAGATTCTCACACTTGCTGATGATCAATAAATCAAATGCATTTGATTAGTTGCTTCTGGCTGCTACTTAAGAACTATGGAAGCAGTAACAGTGTACTTAGTTTTTCACAGGACTGCATCGGAAACAATTCTTATTCACATGAGCGCAACTGATCATTTTAAAAAAAACAATTACATAATTAAATTATAGGATATTTATATATCCTGTCCTGTAGGGACACTCAGTGCAGCAGGCCAAATGACAGTTTCACTGTCTGCGTGATGACTCAACCACAGTCTGACCCTCATTCTTTAACCTCTCACTTTTGTGATACGCTTCACTGTGCCGTCACATATTAGAACCCAGACTCCATATTGAATCATGCTAATATTGTCCTACTTTTAACTTTCCCTCTTTCTTGTGGCCAAGTTGCTCTCCGTGTTGTGTGGGCTTAGTGAAGTTCTCCCCTGATCTCCATTACTCTCCGTGAACACTAGCAATGAATGTCTCATTTATTCTGTGGTCACTGGTGTGAAGCAGACTGCACTCTAATTGAGACCAAAGGTCAAATATGAAACATCTTCACAAGAGATTCATTGTAATTTTGTTCAGTCTCTTAAGAAATTGAACACTTCAGTTTAGCAAATGCAGATATGGTTGAATTTGTAAAACTACTTCTCAATAGTGTATGTGTCCTGCCTGTGTTTTCTTGGTGGGTGGAGTTATAACAAAAAAACCCCCCAAAATGATAAGAGATGAAGGGTTCAGTAGCAGTATATTTCAATCTGGAATAATCATTATAAAACCAAACATTTATACCTGAATTCAAGATTAATATTCCCCACAAAGAGGTTTCTCACACACACAATAAAGAGAAACACACTAAAACTTTGCTCGCTGTTGAACACTGTTGGAGTCTAATTAACACATCTGGTTGCACGTGCCTTTGATCAGCTTTTCTCTCCTAAACGATTAATGAGGCTATGCAAAACAACCAGCAGGAGTTCTAGATTATTCTTAGTTTTTTCCATCAGAGTAAACAAAAATATTTATCCTACTGGGATGTATCAGAGATGCTTATGTTGACTTCAAACATCATATCTGGAAGATCTCAAGCAGTAAGTCAACATACTTAAGAAGGTTAGTCTTAATGAACATGATGTCATTGTAAGTAGCACACATAAAGCACCAATATATTGTTAACATTTGCTGGATATTAGTTTTCTGTTTTTCCCCTCAAGTAAAATGTAACTGATGGAAAATAATAGTCAAAATAACAGTCAGCTATTTAAAAAAATGTTATAAATGTAAATTTTAGTTCAGTAGCATGAAGTTGGAGCACATTTCATCTTCGAAGTGGATGACACTTTATTCTACAGAAGCTTCAGATCACACTAATATTTTACCTCAATATAGTTTTCAGCTGACACCTCACAACCTTAATCATTTCATATCTTTGTAGTTACTGCATGTTGTTCTACTCTTCTCTGCTATCATGCTTGGACTGATGATAGGTTTAAAATAAGCCTTAAAGAGATGCATCCACACTCAATATCAGGTTATTTTACCTGAGCCGTGCCAGTGAATCACATATCTTAATGGAAAATTAAACGGAATATTTCACTTTAGCTGCGGCTTTCAATTTGTATATTGTTGATAAAACATGACACATACAGCAATTTATTGTTTCATTTCCTCTGTAGATCTTTTTATTGCATCTTTCCCATTTAACCAGTCTGGCCTTGTTTTCCACTCTCCTAAATTGTGGATTTTATAGAATTTTAATGAAGTGGTTACTTTCTCCAAGCCTGCCATCAACTGAGCTGTGGGGAAACACTTCTGGCTATTTTCTGACCTCAACTGCTCTACTTACCTGTGCTCTAATTAATTAATTGCAGTGATTTTATACCCACAATAAAGAGGTTGTGCAGAATAATTGTTGGAGTTTAAAATTGTAGTCAACTGTATAAATCATTAACTGGGGAAGTAATGTTTTTAGCCTATCCGGGCCCCAAACTTTTTTGACAACAACAAAAATAATAATTCTTACAATCTCAGCTTTAAGATGGTTATGTGAGGATTATTGTTGAAGAGTCACTATAACATTTGTTTAATCACAATGTATTGGTGCATGCGGTTGTTGAGAGCGTGCATGGCAGGAGGTTTGAATTTTCTCATGTACAGTGATGTTTGAGTCGAAAAAAATGGGTGTTCATATTGGAATAATTATAATTTTTTACTTATTAGTTATGTCGAGCCAGTGTGTGTACAGCATAACTAATAGAAGCCAAGAGGTGTGAAACCCAATTACTCGCTTTTCTGCTCTTCTACACTGCTGTACTCAGCTGGTTGTCAGTCATGACTTTGTTCGTAGAATATGATTCTGTTTGTTGTATCCAAGCTTCAGAGTCCAGTTCAGCACTCCCAAATGAAAAGCAGGACTTCAGTTGTTGTCCGTGTTCTTAGAGTAAGAACTGTTTTGTTGTTGTTGTTGTTTCGTTTTTTTGTTTTTCTTTAATGATGTTTAGCTGCTGTTGCTAACGGGAACACTTTAAACTTGTTTGGTGGTGGATACCAGATAACCAGGAATTTCATGCAGGCTCTCATGTAGCTATACAAGAAGGCTGTTGATGGTGTCTGCAATGCAACCACGCGGGAGGGAGCTTGGAGAGAAGAGGGTAGAGCAGAGCACTGGAAAAAGCACTCTGGAGTTAAGTGTGGAAAGAGAGCGGGTACAATGAGCGGCTCGAGTTTTTAAGCAGTGTTCCAAATATTCATGAATTTAGTTTACAGTGTACAAATGAACAAACCAATCTGTGGCCTTCATCGTGGCTCCAACAGCTGTGCTACTATCTCAAAATGTTTGGCCTTGGTTTCATTACTGTCAACCTCATAGATGCAGAACAAAGATGATGGTGAGGCTGATGGAGGCAAAATGAATGCTTGTCCTCTAATTGTAAAATCAACTGTTCACCTATGCTGAAAACATATCTACAAACATTTTATCTATTTATTCACTGTGTTAGGGAACATGTGTTCATTATAACAGAAGAGATAAAAAGATGCTACCATATGCAATCATAATATAAAAAAAGATTATGATAATTAGCTCAAAAATAGATTCTGAGAGGATGGAGAGCATCTAATCTCCCTGTTGTTTCTGTAGCTCCTGTGATGAAGACGAGGGAGGAACTATGTTATCGAGGCAAAAACATCAGCTTCGGAAGTAATGAAGGATAATTTCCTTTTTCAGTGGAATACACTGCAAATTTAATTTGATTTCATTTATTAATTTAATTAATAATAATATTTGATTATTATTTAGGTAATAAATAAGGTGATTAACAGAGACTCACAGTCATATGAATTCATTAATGTTCACTATACTCATCTTAGCCATTGGCTGCCAATGCTAACTAGTGGTGCTGATGCTAACAAGCTAGATGACAGCCAGCACTGCACTAGTTTCTTGCAATGGCAGGTTTCACTCAAACTAACTGGAAAGTGTTAACTCTGATTGATAGCTGTATGAGTAAATGCCCCGTCGTTTAGCACACCACTGCTCATTAACATGTTTTGATCTTTTTTATATAATAATGACAACAATTCACTGAAGAACATCACAGATTAGAATATTCATCCTTTTTTCTATTTTAAACCTTTCCCAGTGAGCAGCTTTAGCATGTAGAGGAACTCTCTATAGGATCATCATGTTCTATAAATGAGTGGGTGAAAGTACTCAGAGCACAGATGCTGTGCCAAGAATCAGATTTTAATTCTGACTCTATTCAGTTTTTGCATTCTGTCTTGTCTGATCTTACAAGGACCAAAGGTTAAAGCAGACAACTAAAGAGGAAGTGTAAGCCACTCAAGCTTTAAATATGAAGTCTTAATTTGGCTGGTGTTATCTCTCTCCTAGCAGAGTTCTCTATGGCTTGACTTTCACACACAGTCAGTAATCAAATTAGGCACACTGTTCCTAATGTGGGTAAGTGCTAATTGTAGAAATTATTTAAAAACCCACCCTCTATTATTGTCAGCTATTAGCTGCACTCTAAATGTTGATGTCCCCAGTATTCCTTCATTTCCCCCTCAGCATAAATGCTCATGCAGATATTAAGCTATTAACAGTGTAATGACAAAAACCCACAGTACTGTCTTCTGCTAGTATTTAGTATCGCCATTATTTGCAATAAAATGACAATGATTGCCTTTAGTTTTAAAACTTTTTTTTTTTATTTCTGTCTGTAAATCCTCATTCTGATATATTTTTACTATACATCAAAAAGATTCAGTAAACAAGTTGGCATGTCTGCATGGATGTCTTGACAAAAAACCCCAATGTCATTCTGTCATTTTGCTTTGTTTGTACGTTTTACACCTCAAGACTTTCACTTTTATTAGTTAACACATTTTGTCTGGCGGTGAGCCATTACCGAAAAATCTTTCAAAGTTAGAGCTGAAGTCTGTGAGCCATGTGACAAATAAATGTACAAAAGCCAACCATATAATGATGAATGTTTTTTTCCTCTGCCATTTAGTTTGTTTATGCAGTATGTGGGTAGAACAGCCTCAGCTATAATTTCCAACTTAAAAGGGAATCGCAAACTTCACTGTTGTTGTAAGCGCCATAGACATGGAAGATGATAAATGAGCGGACAAATAAAACTTTGTTTTCACTTTTTTTTTCCTTGGATGTTCTTTTCCTATTTAAATAAATAAATAAAACAAAGGTTAAAGCAGAAATAGCTCAGCATTTGTAAGTTAAATAAAACAGTATACAAGCTCTATCATGGAAATAATCAGCGATGAATACATGTAGGAGACTTTTAAATGCAGTCCCCTCATCCAGATTTCTCATTAGTGGTTTGTTTCATCTCTCTGTGACGCTGCCAGTCAAAGGCCGTATTCCAGGAAACAGGTTCAACAAATGCCGAGTCTAATCATAGGCTCTGAGTTGATTAACTCAGAGACTGGCAACTCAGAGTTTCCACTTCCAGAACAGCTGATTAGAGTTACTTCATTGAACTGAGGCCATGCTCACCTTGAGTAGAGAAAGCAAGCCATCATCAGTGGAGGTTCAATAACAGGATTCACCATAACAATGCATTAAAAAAAAAACCTCACACACCTAGCAGACCCAGGAACATCAAATATCAAATCTCAGCTTTGACCTTTGAGTCACTTGTATATTCTATTAAATTAATTCAGAGGTTTTCACTTACACGCGTAACCCATTCCAAGTGAGTGGCTAACACCAGCAATTTAAGCCAACCCAGCAGAGGATTCTATATTCTATAAAGCTTCCCTCTTCGTCACCTTAGATTTTAATGGAGTTGCTTGTCTGTTCTTGTCTGTTGTGTCACTAGAAAGTACTAGTGTGGCAAGTGTTGGCTTAGTCCTGTATAATTAGTGGTGTATTCTAATTACTGAACTGTGCTTGCTTATTATATATCAAGCAGCATGCCAGGCATCTGTGCAGTATTAATTTGGCCAGCTCTGGTCTTTTTGAAAAGTGAGTTTTAAGCTCTCACTCAGTGGGAGAGTGGTTTTTCACATGATAATGACATTAATTTCCCAAGTCAGCTTCAGATTAAATTAAATCTTAGACAAGTGACTGTAGCTGTTTTCTCCCACGCATTGCACCCCTGCACTCTTTAGACGTTATCCAGAAGTATTTGATCTAAGAATGTAAATGTCTAATCCTGCATTTACTATAAGTATGTGTGAACAAAGCAGAGCAAACTGGGGTAATGTTACCTGCCTCCGGTGACTTGAATACAGCTCCCACCCTCAACTCAATGCATTTGGACATGGCAGGGTTAATTGGAACAAGTTTCTCTTCTGTTCTGTCAAAACTTAGTCACCAGTAGTCTAAATTCAATAGCTCTAATGCTTGTGAATGTATTTAAAGGCAAAAAATCTGGTTTCCTATCATACAATGTTAAGCCAGTCAGGCTTCTTGAAGTTATAGCACATTTGTTGCATTTGAATCAGCTAGCAATTGCCAAAGCACATTTACCACCATTAACTAATGTTAAATTATACGTGGTAATCAAAATGCAACATAATGGATATGACAAGTGAGATGGAACTACCCATATGGAAAAGAAATAGTAAAAACATATATGATTTACTCATGAAAGTGGCCACTTTCTCATTACTTTCATATATTTTTTTAGTAAGTATACAAAACATACAAGTTTCATTGTATAATTTTTCAAGGGATCTTATATATGTTTTCACTCTTGTATTCTTTTCATACAAGTTTCATACAAGACAGATAAAAACTTTATAAGATTTATATATATCTTTTCCATATGGGTAGTGAGCCTGGAAGTAATGAAATCCAGAGTCAGCTGTCTATCAGTCAAGAACGAGAGCACGGATACAGAGAAGCTGACAAACTAAATAGACAGAGCGCTGGCCAGGATTGTGACAGTTAGGATTTCTGTATTGTGAAAATATGATATATGATCTACCCACTTCTATTCTTCTCACTTCTCCTTCCCTCTCAATTAATAGCAAAACAATCACAGTTTGGCAGCGGGGATGCTCTTTAATGTGTTCAGCTTCAAAACAGCTCTCTCCTTATGGTGGGGATTAGTTGTCCCTTCGTGCACTGTGGATAATGAAAGAGTGAATGAAGCCAGCTATTGATCCATGAGCAGACACACACAGGAGCAATTCATCTTACACAAAGAAAGAAAGAATGCAAGAGCCTGATGGGCGAAAATGTGAAACATAGGCATCATGTATTGATGACATTTGAGTATCATGTCACAGTGGTCAGGTCTAGCTTATGTTATTATATATGTCAGAGAACATGTTGGTTTATGAATTTTTGTTTTTGAAAATGTTACCTGTAATTTTAGTTTCTCATTTTCACCACAATATCCTTTTTTCACAATTAGTTTATTTTGCCCATAGTTTTTAATGAGATCACTGAACACCCACACTTTAATTTGACATTAATTAGCTCTTAATCAGCCCAGTGATAGACTCTGCTAAAATATTGTGGAGAAAGATTTTAGTCTCTTGTGGCAACAGATGTGCAATGCATTTTCAGCACATGCTCACAGGAAGACACTAAAACTTGTCTGATGTTTCCTAAGATCAAATAAAAATAGTAAGATTTTATCTGGTTAAAGTGTAATCTTCTGCCCAGTGTGACTGCTGAAGCAACTAGTTCCTTAAGTGACACGTCATTACCCCTGCTGGTCTTTATCTACAGTTACCTTTATATTTCATTGTCATGCAAACAAAACGATGACCTCATGACTTCTAAAATGGGCTGACAAATGTTAGAATACCTATCAGTACCTTAGCAGTACAAATAATATGGTGAATACTCAGGATCTACTGTGTTTGCTTTCCTCAGTGACACAGGGAGCGATTAACAAGAAAGTTCCTCAGTTGGAGTCTCTGTGTGGAGTTATTGTGCTTTTATTTGCACGGTTCTCCAAAGACATACATGTTAGGTTAATTACTGATTCTAAGTTGGTCATGAATGTGAGGTAGATAAAGTATGTTAAGTGGATATAGTAAAGTCCTCTTATCTGATGGTTATATGATTAGGTGATCAGGTACACCTTTGGGGGGGTAATTCTGACACTATATGCTACCAAAGTGCACTTTATATCAAACAGTTAAGATGAGATTGGTAACAGTGTGGTGGTTAGTGCTGCTGCCTCACAGCAAGAAGGTCTTGAGTTTAATTCCACTATCTGGCTGGGGTTAGGTTAACTGGTGTTTCTAAATTACCCATAGGTTTGAGTGTGAATGTTTGTCCTGTGACAGACTGTTGACCTGTTCAGGGTGTACCCTGTCTCTCTCCCTATGACAGCTGGGATGGGCTCCAGCCCCCCATGACCCTGAAGTGGATGAATGGATGTTTAAGGATTATTTTTTTTACATATTTCCCCTCAAACGTAGTCTCAAAAGTCAATTTTTAACTGTAGAGGGCAGAGAAAAGGACTCTGACCTTTAAACCTCCTAATATGCATCAGGTTTTTTTTCATGTTGATCTGCACTGATCACCCTATAGTATCAGTGTTATGCACTAACAGTAAATCGCAGTAGCTTATTATACCGTTCAAACCACTTTTAAATCAAATACACAAGACGTATGTGTCAGATTAATGCATTTGACCTGAGTTTTAATCCTTTAATATCATATACCTTTGTCTTTTTAGAAGTGACTTGAAATGAGCCACACTAAATGCTCCATTTGGTTACAGAGGTCCTTTTAGCCTCTGGATAAAGTTTTAATTAGAGGACAAATGAAGTGTGGCAGAAAAATTAGAAGACAGTACTCCAGCTATCACCATTTCCAATTCTTTATTATTTTATCTCAAAAACTCATATTTCATGCTATCAAATGTATTCCATATTCAGCAAAGGGAACAGCCAATAAAAATGATCATAGCTTTCATAAAGACAAGTTGAATGAGTACATTTCATGCTTATTTCTTAAATTTAAAAAGAAAATTGTGCTCACTGCCACACATGTACACATTAGCATTATTTATATGTGCAGATATATTTCTTGTTAATGAAATGAATGGTGGTGCTCTTTGGTCATATAGAACAAAAAAGGGGAAAAAAAGAAATAAATCCAAAGACAAAGGGGAGAAGGCCTGACTAACTGCTTTTAACAGAGATTTATCGCTGCACTTCACAGGGTCAGAATGGATTTTTGAGTCCATTCTTCCAAAGGAACAACTCTTTAAAACACTAAATCAACTGGCATCACAGATAATATGAACAGATGCTCCACAGAATACATTGGAGGTTTTTATTTATTTTATTTTTTTTTAGTTTCAATTGACAGTTGAATAAACATACTGAAAGTCATTTACAGCCTTTCCTGTTGTAGCAGATACATTGTTGAGTCCTCAGCAGTATAACTGTACGCTGTGACAATCAGCGCTGTTTTGGCAATCACATCTTTGGACATGTAAAGCCTTTATTTTCATTTGTTCTCTTGATTCTTTACATATAGTAAAGTTCAATAAGGAGAGATTATTAAAAGCAACTGAATGCGATTTATTAGTATACAAAATGCAAGCATGCTATTTGGCAATTAGACTCCGTTGGCCTTCACAGCAGAATTGAACCCCAGCTGTGATACAGAAGGAATTAGAGTAGAGTCTAGAGGGTGGTGGTTGTGAAGATAAGAGGGAGGATTGGATGAAGTGAGTTGTGTGAGGTGGAGGTGGGGAGGAGGTGAGCGCACAAAGGAGTCTGCAAGCGAGAATTAAATATTAGCAGTGCAATTTAAAGTACGCAGAGTAGAGGCTGATTGGTTTGACGAAGGTGGGCAGAAAGATGATTGGACTACAGCAATGACGTTGTTATGCATAAGCATCATTATTCATTAGGTCCTCTACCAGAGGCATGGGAGCTTGAGGGTCCTGTGCAGTGTCTTAGCTGTTCCCAGGACTGCGCTCTTCTGGACAGAGATCTTGGATGTTGTTCCTGGGATCTGCTGGAGCCTAGCTTGGGAGTCACTGTGCTCTGATTACCACTGGGACAAAAGTTACCTTCACCCCCCACATCTCTGAGCCCTTGGTACTTCTCATGCTTTTTTTGTTCCTTCTTCCTGATGTTACTGTTATTCGATATTGCCACATCTATCTTCCTCTGCTTGTCTACCACTACTATGCCCGGTTGGTTGGCCATCACCATTTTGTCCGTCTGTAACAGGACCTTAGATCGGTCATTCTCATCCACTCTAAGGAGCATCTCCCATTTTGACCTCAGGTCTTCCAGGACATACTCGGCACAGGTGTTACTGTATACTATGCCGGCCACTTGGTTATGGCGTTCCATGTATGCCTTGCCTGCTAGCATCTTGCACCCTGCTGTTATGTACTAGATTGTCTCAGGGGCATCTTTACACAGCCTGCACCTGGGGTCTTGCCTGGTGTGGTAAATCCCAGCCTCTATGGATCTGATGCTGAGATCTTGTTCCTGTGCTGCCATGATTAGTGTCTCTGTGTTGTCCAGTATGTCCAGCCACTGACAGGATTCTGGATGTCAGCCACTTCCTCTATCTGCCGGCGATATATACTGTGAAGGGGTCTATCTTTCCATGATGGCTCCTCCTCTTCCTCCTCTTTCTTGGGTCTCTGCTGCCTGAGGTATTCACTGAGCACGGTTGGGGCCATCTTCCTGATATATTCGGGGATGTTCGTTGTCTCATCCTGAGCTATGGTGCTGACACTCACTAGTCCACAGCCTCCTATACCATATATGTAAAGTATGACTGTTTTCCCTAACAGAAAATGTTGCCTCTGTTAATCTGACTATTCTTACAGACTTTCATATCTTGTGCACTATGAGATTAGGTCTCATCAGGTTTACCAGGTGTAACAGCTTACTCTTTGCTATCACTTCTCAGCTGCAATAGAGAGAACGGTATAATGGATTGGCGTTCATACAGCCTAATGTGACAGTAGATATAGCAGTGCAGATTATAATATTTCTTCAGGATGTTTTAATCTGTGGTTAGAAGTATGCTTGCTGCTCTAAGAGTGTGGCCTTGGTTTGATGCTTCTCAAACACTACTGATTTTATGGGTTACATAATGCATCCTAGTTTTCCCATTATAAAGTTTCCTTTTGGCAGAAAACGTACAATAAAATAGCTTGTGGCATAAAGAAATCTGCATCTCTCTTCACCTGCTGTCATACATGGCTCATAATAAGAAAAAGGCACATTAAATTAAGCCCATAATAGCTTTCTGCTTTTGAATGGATCGCTGCTCATTACTTATCACTGCTAAATGGCCTGTCCCCTGTTGACATGAAATTCAATTTATACTCGAGCATCTATGGCCTACAGCTGTCATTAAGAAAGTAGCTTTCTTGTATCTTCACAATGTTAAAATTTTATTATGAAATGGATGGGTGTGATCATACAAAATAGGGTTTATGAATGATGTTGACCCACACATGATTTGATTTCATCAGAGTATGTTTTTGCATCTCTACCATTTATATCCACTGCTTTGGAGATTTACCTATATTTGAATCAAAGTGTAAATGATCAGTAGAGTTACTTTGGTAGTTCTGTCTGTGCATTTCAACAGCATTTCTGTTTTTCAGTTTGATTTTACCTGTACAGAGGTCTTGGTCTGTTATCACACTTTTCTAAAGCTGGGACCCTGAACAAAATGACAGAGTTTGGGAACATGTTGGGCAATTTTTTCATCCTTCTCTCAGAAGAAAAGGGGGGAAAAAAGACTTTGTGTCTTCCTTACTGTGAAACTTGAAAAAGGTTTTTGTCAATTGAAATTAATGTCTAACTGATTCAATTTTGTGTGTCTGTTTTTACAATTACACAAAGACAAGGTTAGTACAGTTGTGGCTTGAGAGGCAGCAGCATAGCCATAACCTTCTGAACAATATATTGAAATCCAGGCTCTGCTTTGCCTTGGGCATGTAGCTTTGTTTTGGTCAGGGGGACATTCTTCAGTATTATGAGTCCTCCCTCTGCTGTGCTCCTTGCAGCTCATAGGGTTACCAGCTGTGCTTTCCAAAGTGGCCACTTAGTGGTTGATTAAACACAGGGTTAGTATACATCCAGAATGTAATGTGTGCACCTAATCTTGAGTAAGAACTTACAGTTTGCAACAGCCATGATCTCCATTTAAGTGAGATGACTACTGAAAGCAGAGAAAGCTATATGGGTGGAAAAAAAACATATTAAAGCCGGCACTGTAAAACATAAAAAAAGAGGTTTACTTTAGTTATAAGTATCTGCAAGGGCATAACTGGGCACTGTCAAGCAAATCAGAGGGACATTGCAATGTAAAGGCAAGTTATTAAAGTCTGAGTTTGATAAGGATGAGAAATTAATAAGTGAGCAAAACATTGTTACAGGCCATTTTCACCTTAGCTGTCTGTGTATCACTGCCAGATTGTTTATGCTTGTTGCATAAAGCAAAGTGTCACGGTTGAGGTTAGAGATGTGGAGCCAAAATGGAGACAATGGAGATGAAGGTGAGTGTTAAACAGAAACTGAGCCTTTATTGACAGCTGAACAAAACAAGCAACAGGAGGAACACGGAAAACGAGCCAAAACCTAAACTGGGAAAACTAATTGTAACATAACACTAACCAGAAGCAAGAAACTAGAAACATCTGGAAACACAAGGGGACGGAGAGCAGAGGTTACACCGGGGATGACAAGCAGATGGACCAACAAAGAGCAAGGGATAACACGTGCTATTAGCATGCGGTTAACAAGGAAATGGTAGACAGGAAGGGAAATACAGCTGAAACGAATAGGACAAGACAACAGGGAAACGAAACCCAAAACACTGAACACTCAGTGAGCTGCACTAGCTTAACTGTTTGAGCTATTTTTGCCTACCTGTTCGTTGCTCCGGCCGGCTCAGCTCCTTTTCCTCCACATAATCGAAGATGTGGACCAAGATGTTTCTGAGCTGGTCGGCACTATTTTGGATTCTCCTGACACTCGTCTACCATCCTACGGCTGGACTGCTCCGCTATACAGCCGCTGAGCTCCTGCGCCTTCACGGGCAGCTATCGCTCCCGTCGCCGACGGAGCTCCACTACCACCCGGGCATCACTTTCCAGCCTCGCCGGAGATACATCCATCGCGGGTCCCGCAGGATTTTCCATAACTCCAATGGAACTAAATCGTTCTGGTCTGCTACTCGCTGCCCTCGCAGGAACCCTGATCGGGCTGTCAACCATCGATCTCTAGCCCACCTGCCCAGGTCGCCCACCGCGATTAGCAAAAAAGAAGATACTCCACTCAACTTCGGTCTTCTAAACATTCGTTCATTGACAAGTAAGGGACCTCTCATCCAAGACCTCCTATCTGACCGTATGTTTGACTTTTTCTGCTTAACTGAAACTTGGCAACAACCTGATGACTTTTCTCAGCTAAACGAATCTGCTCCTCTGGGGTTTGTTTACTTTTCTAAACCCCGCTGCTCAGGTCGTGGGGGTGGTCTCGCGATCCTTTTTCGCCAGCACTTGAAAGTCCTGCCAGTTAA
>NW_024582719.1:290515-300591 GCF_018398535.1 Haplochromis burtoni
AAATCCCAACTCAAAACTCATCTGTTTAAATCTGCATATTCACTGTGAATCCACTGTTTGTTCATTTTATCTTGTGCTTTTATTTTATTGTTCTTATTCTGCCATTGTTTTACTAAGTGTTTTATCTTATTGTAAAGTGTCCTTGGGTGACTTGAAAGGCGCTCATAAATAAAATTTATTATTATTTATTATTATTAACACTGGACTCTCCAAAGTAAAACAGGAAATGCAAGACAGAAAACCACAATCCCCAGAATAAAACTTAAACCAAAAACACCAAACACTGGGCCACAGACAGGGCTATGACACAAAGAAGGTGTTGTCACTGTTGTAATTTGCCAGAGAAAACCAGAACATTTAGTTTGGATTGAGGAGAATGGAAATAAGGCTATGTTACTCAGCACAGGAGAGTTTACATTTATGAATATTACATTAAAGTATACTTTTATGCTATTTATACTGAAGAGGTATTCACATGACACAGGGCATAAAAGAAGCAGCAATCATTTGGGGGGAAAAGCTGTCTCATATTGTAAGAGTCTTGTGAGCACCAACCTCTTTGATTTCCCAGACAATGCAATTCATAAATAATTCCAAATTCATGTTTCAAAACATCCATACTGATAAAGGCAAATAGATGAAAAATGTCATGCATTTCAGAATTAGACAAGAATGTTAATTCTATATGTTTACATCTATAAACACTTTCCTTGAATAATCCCAATAGTTTTTAAAATGTACTTTTACTATAGATTTACATTAAAAAACTGCCACTGATGTTGATTTTATTAACAATTCATTTGAATCTTTTTTTGGTGACATTTGATTTAGTCATATTACAGTCGGATGCAATCTAGATGTCTGTTTTGACATTGTCCCAAGTAGTGTCTGTCTGTGTGTTGACCGTATAATTTGAGTGTGGGAGTTGCAGAGGAAGCACATAAATTCTCCTCAAAAACGTCCTCCTCAAAAGGGCAGTAGAGACAGTCCTTTGTCTCTGACTTTGCAGTCTCACCAGAGTCTGCTTAAGATAGAGATATCTCATCTGCTGCTTTCCATTTATCTATATTCAGTATCATCCAGACATCAAATGTGTTTTGCAGTGTGGTCAGCAAGTTTTTTGCAAAATATCACAATCAGCAAGCACAGGCTGTCTGTTTTGCACCTGCTGTCATTCAACAGCTTGTCTAGCTTGTTCATGCCTCCTTTTTTGATATTCTGGTTTATTATGCCTTTCGCTTTGTGATGCCCCTGACCACAGATCCCCATGTTGATGTGCAGCATACTAATTTCTCCCGACCCTGTGTTTAAATGTTAAACCCCATGGACATATCTGGCATGAACCCAATCATGAATGAACCAACAGGCCTGTTCCGTGTCAGTAGTTGAAATGGGAGCTCTAACCCTGGGATTATTACCACTTTAAGATGCCCACTTGAACAGCTATTGACACCGTGGACAATTAGTTATTCTTATTAGACTTTTCATTCGGAGTGTGCCTCTATAATACTGCTGTAAGACTGACTGTTTTATATTGTTTTGTATGGTTTTTTGGACTGCTGACAATTTCATGTTAGACTGTGAGGTAGATAGACTTCAACATAATCCTTTGGATAAACCATCCGACCAGTTTTCACAATATGCACTGCTAGCCAAGTGACTGGCTTATACAGCCAGCATATTTTTTCCCATTTTGGCTCTCTCTTTCCCTTATAGTTCATTTGTAGATATTTTTTAACATGCCTGCCCTTTTCTGCAGATTCCAAACGTTCCCTAGTTCGCTGAAAACAGAGCGTCACAAACTAGTGACTCGTTCCAAGCCCAGAAAAGTGGAGGGTTGAAATAGGAAGGCCATCTGGTGCAAAATCCATGTCAAATCAAACATGTGGATCCATCGGTTGTGTGTGCATGTCAGTTTATTTTGGTTGTTTTTAGCACGCTGTTCACTGAAAACGACTGAAAGCAGTGAGCATCCAGTATTTTTTTATCACTACTTTTAATAGCTATTTTTTGTATGTAATATTTGGGTACGTGGAAAAGTGGTAGGAGGGCCATCTGGTGTAAAATCAATGTCAGATCAAACATGTGTATCCATTTGGATCCATCTACTTGGTTGATGGGAAAATGTGGGTATGTGGGAAAGTGGTCCCACATGAAGTAAATGACAAACAAACATTTCTGATTTCCAGAGAAATGCTAAGTTCAGTGCAAAGAGGTCTGTGCATTTTCTTTCAGTGAAACAGCAAAAATGAAAATATGTATAAAACAGCATACATACCTAGATTCAGTTCTTATCTGCTTTGCCCATATAGCTGCTTCAATTATTGATTGATTGAAGGTAAGAGGAATGGAAATAAGTTATAATACATCTAATAGTCATATGCTGGTAGTAAAAATGATCATTTGCCTTAATCCAGACTGGACTAATCGTTTCACTTTACATAGTTTAACTACCTTGATGTCAGAAAAAAATACCCCAATTTCAAGTACAGTGGAACCCTGACTTACGAAATGAATTCGTTTTTCATAAGTCGAAAATTCTCGTAAGTCGAAGCACCCATCGCGCCTCTTGAGTGAACGATAGGCTATAGGCTAATTGCTAACTGCAACAACAAGACGTCGTTCAAGTGGAACAGCAAAGCGTAAGTATGAAAGCCAAGGGGGTTCTCACATGATTCGGAAGGCATTGTGGGCATTGTAGGCATTCTGGGCTCAGCCAATCAGAGCCAGCAGATTTTGTTATGCGGGCATTTTGCCGTAACACGGGCAGAAATATTGCCGTTAACTTAAATTTTTCGTTAAATGGGGTATTCGTAAGTCGGGGTTCCTCTGTACTTGAATTCTCCCTATTAACAAAGGGAAACAAAGAAACAAATATGCAGTAAAAAGTGATATCCAAAAAGAAACAAGAAGTTTGAAGACAAATTCAATTCCACACATACAACAAGAGACACAGGAAATGTAGGACCCAAAAGAAATAAAAATAATCCTGTCTCAGATGTCTACAGACAGTTCATTGGACTTTATAGCTTGTTTGTGCGCTGATGCATCATCAATTATGGGACCTTATAGGTCCCAATCTCCAAATTCCAACTCATGTCCAACTGAGCAGTTCTGGGTATCAGTGGGGGAAAAAACTCAGTCAATTTTTATTTAAATAAAAACTTATTAACATTTTATTTTAAATCTGCATGTTCATCATCCCTCTGAAAATGTAATGTTACAAGGGTAGTACAAAAGCAATCCCCTTAAACTGATTTTTAGTGTTAGTCTCCTTATGTTCCACTGAGTTTTTGGTTCTGTAACTAGTTACATAACATAAACTATAAGTCTTCTGTCTGTAATGTTCCATACTGACAGAAGATGGCGCTAAACATGTTTTTAAAACTTTAAGAACTTAATTCTTAAATCCAACTACAAGGTAATGTTTTATCTTTGTCAGCTTTTAAGAACAGAGCTCAATGGTTTAAATTAGCCTTTATACATTTAGTCTTTTGTTTCCACCCTAAAACTACTAAAATTGTGTGTTTCATCATCTTTACGTTGTAAAAATTTGGGATTTTAAGATATTTTCATCGAAAGTGTGAACTTTATTATGCCATTGTGATTGTGTGATTGTGAAAAATAAAAACCTCCATGCACTTTCATATGATATATTACTCGATATGTTTTCAATATCACAAGCAAAATGTCAACTTTGATATTCTGCACTAACAATAAATGTCAGGGTCAAACGGTTAGCCAACCTAGGTACTCCCCCAAGATCACCATTTTAATCCAGGTAGATGGTAATGTGATAATTGTTCATAATGGAAAAAAATGAATATTTAATGGCCTAATAGAAATAGAAATAGTTTATGTTCACTTTTATGTTTGTGTTTTATGTTCACAGTTTATGTTTACTTACCTCTTTGTTTTTCATATATATCAATATGTGATGTAAAGTTTTTCTTTATTCCCACAGAATACTCGCTCAACTGAGTTGCCACTTGCACTGCTCAGTTTTTTCTTTGCTTTTGTCTTCTTTTTGATACGTTTTTCTTAACCCTTTAAAGCCGGTCGGAGCGGGCACGCTCCGTTTTGTGTAACTATTTTTAAATCCCGGTAGCACTGCAACCACGTAAGCTAGCGCAATAATTTTTTTTGCATATGAAACCGGAGGAGTTGTACTTACATCTGATGCCATCAGCTTGTCCTAGGCCACAGTTTCCTTCCACATACAGCTTTGCAAAAACTGCATAAAAAGCACTTGCAGCAACAAAAACATAATATTCCAGAAACACACTTTGCCGATCCGATCAGCTGTTTGTAACACTTCCTACATGACCAGAAGTGACGTCATTTTTGCAGAAATGTAGTTTTTTACCATCGTGGCCTTATGAGCCTACTTGTAAATGGCCTGTATTTATATAGTGCTTTACTAGTCCCTAAGGACCCCAAAGCGCGTTACATATCCAGTCATCCACCCATTCACACACTGGTGATGGCAAGCTACATTGTAGCCATAGCCACCCTGGGCGCACTGACAGAGGCGAGGCTGCCGGACACTGGCGCCACTGGGCCCTCTGACCACCACCAGTAGGCAACGGGTGAAGTGTCTTGCCCAAGGACACACGACTGAGACTGTCCGAGCCGGGGCTCGAACCGGCAACCTTCCGATTACAAGGCGAACTTCTAACTCTTGAGCCACGATCACCCCAAACATAAAACATAACTTTTAAAAACTTGTGTTTTTAAAAGTTATGTTTGACTTTCTGACTTTCTGTGTCGTTTCTGGGATGCTGAGGACTCATATTGCACTGCTGGAAATATTTTATTTTGTTGCATATGCTGTTATTTTGCAAATTTGCACTATAATATATTTTTTCGTTTTTCCTGCAGTATATGAAAATTGGTGTATCTCAAAAATAAAACTATGAAGACACTTAAAATAAATTTCCTTTGGTGGGAAACTAGTTTGTGCAACTTTTTTGTATTTACAGTTTTGAGGGATAAGCCTCTTAAATTTCTCTAACTAGAAATATATGTTAAAAAATCAAAAACGATTTTCAATTTTTTTGTAGTTTATTGCACTTTTTTGCAATTTATATAATTACTATGCACTTAATGCAGACATATTATTAAAATTTGGGCTATAATGGTTGTATTGATGTATAGCAACTTGAAATGCTCCAAAAAATGGCTCCACAGCATGTAAAAATATACTATAAGCTCTGGCGGACTTGGTTCTATGGTAGGTCTTAAAGGTTTGACATACACAGTTATTTTTGGAGGAATATCTTATTCGTCTCACTGACCATTCTTAACGTAACCTATCCATCAGTAGCACAAATTTTTGTAATAATTGGATGGAAGCATTTTTAAGTCAAGAACAGCAATTATAGGGAAGGAGAAATGACATGCTGAACATGGTCCAGCATGTCATGGAGTTTCAACCCAACCCAAACTTCAGTCTTGTAAATCTCAATGAACTGAAGCATCTTGTAGGTGAAAGGGTCATACAGAAAATGATTGGTGGTTCTACAAATCGTCACCTTCATTGTTACTATTGTTGTAATTCCCCTGTAGCTATAAACAGTCTGCGGTGTCCCATAAGCATAGTAAACAAGGCATTCAGGAAAAGACCAACATACTGAACAAAAGATATTTTATAACCTAATGCAGTTACTTTTCCAATATCTGTGCTGTACTCAAAATGTTGCAGAGGAAATCCTCCAGAATTTGTGGAAAATTGGTATTGATTGAAAATCAAATAAAAATATTACCAGGTGGTACCTTTGACTTATAAAGGCAGCCTATGTAAGGGGCGTATTGATTCATGAGGTGAATGCATCATCAGTATGCTAAATCTGAATGTAGATTGTAATGCTGAATCTGAATATGCTAAATAAATATGCTAAAATGACCACTAAATGAAGTTGATTTTTGCTTTTCACTCACAAAAAAACACACTTTTCACAGTTGTTCATATTCAACTGGGTTATTTGAGTCTTACAATGTAAATGAGCTTGCCTCTAAAGCCGTTTGGGTCAGCAGCTATTCTAACAACTATACTAAGAGTTAGAGTTATGACAATAAACTTTACTTTCTATAAAGCCCAAGGTACCTGGATAGTCTTTGCCTCTGCAGGCACTCTGCTATTGGCCCTGTCACCATGTGGGGGTATTCGCTCTGAGTTCTCCTTCTCACAGTTTCTCACCTGTTTGTGTAAATTAGTTGTGTTGTCCCAGCAGCATATAGCACATTTGTCTTCAGTGTTTCATTCACATCATTTCATTTACATTTTGCCAGGAATACTTGCAAATAATCATGTAATGTTTCATGTCTGTTCCTGCATCCAATCGGTGACCTGTCCAGGGTGTACCCCCCTCTCTGCCCATGGTAGCTGGGATTGGCTCCAGCACCCCCGCAGCTCTGATAAGGATAGCAGAAGATATTTTGATACATATTAGCATAAAAACAGGACAAAGAAGAGCAGAGGCTGAGCAGCTAGAATTCTATATCAAACAAAAATGGGACAACATCCCTCTCTCAAAAGCCCAGAAGCTGATCTTCTCAGTTTCCAGATGTTTATGAACTATTGTTAAAGAAAAGGAGTTGCTACGCAGTTGGAAATAACTTTTTGAGATGTGCTGGTTAAACATTTGGTGTGTTTTCTATGTTCAATTGAAAATGAAAGAATGGTTTTGGTTTTATTTATTTATTTATTTTAATTTGACACTGTGCCACAGGTTTTTTGGAATTGGGGTTGTTTAATTTTTGTCTGATTAAACACAGTTGTACCTTTGCTACACAGAGAGCACATGAAAAATGGAATCAGGGTTCATTCCCATATTTTGTCTCAGAGCACAGAAAAAGCTTTTAACTACCTGCTAACGTTCCACTTATTTACTCTGCACCTGTTCCCATTTCTCTCTGGTATCTTGTATTTTTTACAGGCCCCCCTAAAATTTGCAGCAGTTGTCTGCTTTATTTCACCCATAAATTCGACAGCGGTAGAATTGGCATTTTCAGCAGTTGTTTGCTTTATTTCACCCGTAAATTCTCTGAATTCTACAACAGTAGAATTTATTTGTTTTTTTTGTTTGTCTAAAATCTGCAATCTCGCTGCAAGATCTGTATGCTGCATTACATGTGTTTAAGCTGTATCGCACTTGTAACATGCTATTTTACTTTTCAGCGGGCAACATGGAAGAGCTTTTCCAAATGATTCACACAGGTAATTAGAACAAATTAAACTTTGTAATTTTAATGAGTGATTTGCCTGGTCCTTAGTTAACAGTGAAAGACACAGATGCAGTGAGATGGCAAGAGGAAAACTTGTTGTTACATGTTTGTCTGTCCTTAATGAATCCCACAGTCTCAAATAACTAATGAGATGTTTTCATTTCTGTCTTGAACTGGAAAAGGTAAATAGGGAAGACAGTGATTTATTTTTATTATGTGTTTGAGCCTTCAACAAACAAGGGAAAAGTAATAGACTTGGAAATATCAGTTCTGTCGAACTGTTGATTCCTTCTCTTCTGTCTACTTCTAATTGAATGTCATCATCAGTGAGACTCTAGTGATTTCCAATGTTTTGGCAAAAACATAAAATCTGTCCTGGTAATAGAGAGGAGCACTGAAGAGAAGATCAGTTGGACATAAATAGAGAGAGACTGTACAGTAGCCTTCAGTGCAAGTGAACAGTCAGGTCTGGTCAGAAGCAACCAGCTCGTTAACTAGAGGAATTGAAGCGTCTCTTTAGCCATTTCATTTTTTTTTCTAACAGGTGAACCAAATCGAGTAACTTGGTAATTGTGGGGGCTAAAAAGAACAGTACTGATGTTCATAAATGTGCTTACAAAATCTGACATTTCTTTATACTCCTGAATGCAATGCAATTTGAGGGAACAGCAAAGAAAATCTTACAGCTTTACCTCTTATATGATGATCGAGGACCTGTTTGTGTTGTGCATACTGACATGAAAGTTTATTATGTCATTCTTTTATTTAGTTATTCTTGCTGAATGCCAGATGGATGACGAGAGCTTCATGTAGAGGATGGTATCTGTGTGAATATCAGTTTGTTCCATCTCTCATGTTTGACCGATGAGTACACACCTTAACGTTGATTTGAGAAAGTTTGCACTGGGGTTGGCAACGTTAGTGGAGCACTAACTAGGTTTGGATGGAAAACTGCATGCAAAGAATGATTTTCATTTAAAGAGTAACATGTGTAGCTTTATCTATTGAATTAAACCACACTCCCCGGGGGTGGCTGATGCCCCCACCTGTCGGTGTATTGGTGGTTCTCAGTGTCCGGAGCTGGGTGCTTGGGTATGTACTGGCTTACTCCAGGCGGCTGGTTGCCAGGGCCCCGGGGTGTGTAAGGTCCTCGGATCTCAGATCTCTGTGCTCGGGGCTTGGTCTGCTCTGGCGCAGCCAGCTGGCAGTGGAGCCTGCAGGCTCACAGCTCATTGTGTACCTTTTTGTACACACCTGCGTACAAATAGGTACTCACAGACACACATACTATCTTGGTTGGCTGCTGCCTCTAAACATGTTGTGCGTTGTCGGTGTTGTGTGCTGCTCAGTAACATTCAGTATTTATTATTTACTGTTACTTAATGGGGCAGCACGGTGGCACGGTGGTTAGCACTGTTGCCGCACAGCAAGAAGGTCCTGACTTCAATTCCACCATCAGGCCGGGGTCTTTCTGTGTGGAGTTTGCATGTTCTCCCCGTGTTTGCATGGGTTCCCTCCGGGTACTTCGGCTTCCTCCCACCATCCAAAGACATGCAGCTTGTGGGGATAGGTTACTTGGATAATCCAAATTGTCACTAGGTGTGAATGTGCGAATGAAAGTGAGTGCGAATGGTTGTCTGTCCCTGTGTGTTGGCCCTGCGACAGACTGGCAACCTGTTCAGGGTGTACCCTGCCTCTCGCCCTATGACAGCTGGGATAGGCTCCAGCGCCCCCCGCGACCCTGAAAAGGATAAGCGGAAGCGAATGGATGGGATGGATGGATGTTACTTAATGCTTATGTTGGTTGTTGCTGTGGTTTCTCTACTGCATTGTTTTCTTTTTTTTTCCAGCAGTTGATCAAACAGTGCTTTCCCTCCCCTTCTGCTGAGTCTCTTCCCAACTTCTCTTTACTTTGTCTTTTTCATCTCCTGGTCCTGTCCGTTTCAATTGTAATAACTTAAAAGTAAATTTTTAAAAATTTATTATTTATATAATAATAATAATAATAATAATAATAATAATAATAATAATAATAATAATTGAACAAACTATGGACCAGTATGTCAAAAGCCATAATGATTACAACCTTGATAAGTTAAAAATATCTGTTATGAAAATACAGTCAACCAATACACCACCACTAACTATAACCACAGAAATGTCCATGTTCATAGTTTCACTGACCCAGGCAAATTGCAACATTCTTAGCTAAAATATTAAGAATATTGTTATTTGATTGCAATACTATACATGTGCATATATACTTCTACTAAGTATAATGACCTTGAAGAAGGAAGCTTGAAGAGCATAAATATAAATTCACTTTATTTAGTAATATTTTGAGAAATTAGTCGTGTGTGAGTGGGTGATGTGGCTTTTAGTATAAATTCATAGGACTAGAAAAAAGTTCCATTTATGTATTTCATAGTACTGTTCATTTTGGCAGGTACTTAGATTGTTTAGTGAACCATGAGTTCTGACAAGGTTCTGACAAGTCCTCCACTGCTGTTTATATATCTAACAAAGAAAGCACTTAACTCAGTGCTACCAAGTTACTTAAAGGTCAAATAAATTCACCAGCATTGGAGTATGTATGTGTATTGTTTAAACATCTTTGTGAGGACCAAACACTGGCATGCCACTATACTTGTGGGGGCTAACAGTCATTTGGGAACCAAATGTTGCTCCTCATGAATTCGAAGGCATTCTTGATGCTCAAAACGTGGTTTTAGGGATAGTGTAAGGGGCTAGGCTAAGCATTATGTCAAATCAATGTCATCACTGAAATGTGAATACAAGTGTGTGTGTGTGTGTGTGTGTGTGTGTGTGTGTGTGTGTGTGTGTGTGTG
>NW_024582719.1:300611-318384 GCF_018398535.1 Haplochromis burtoni
GTGTGTGTGTGTGTGTGTGTGTGTGCGTGTGCGTGTGTGTGTGCGTGTGTGTGATAGCAAAGCAGAGTTAGCATTTCTACTGTTGTCTGTTCATCATGAGTAAAATATCATTATAATCACTCAGACATGAAGATGCCCACTGTTGTACTTACTCTGTCATTATCTAGCAAAACCCCTGACAAGTCAAAAAATGATAAGTCAAATCCAAAACACTTTTCTAAATAACTTCTGTCACAGTTTGTATCATTCCAAACTCTATTATGTTTCTCTTGTGTTTGTAAAGTTTGAGTTTTCCTCTGTGCTTTAATTTAAGGTGTCTTACTGAAACTGAGTTACTTGGTACTTGCTGTTACTTGATATTCAGTGACTGTAAATGTATTCATTCATGTATTTCATTTTGAATCAGCCTACTTTATGTGTGAATTCTGCCTTGACCACACATCTGCCATCCTCCAAGGCAGAACAGCAAGGTAATTATTTCCTGAAGTTGTCAGCGTCCCTTGCTGTCAGGCTCTGTGTCATAGGGAGACTCCAAATATAGAACTGACTGGACAGTCATAGACTGTGCTCTGACTTCAGGTCACTGCATATGTAACAGCTATTTTAAATGAACTTCACAAAACACATCAGGATCTGCTGAACCTTGCAATCTGGTTATTTTTTTAATTCATTCCTGTCTCTGTTCTGTTAATCCAGATTAGCGTATATACACACAACTAACAACATAACAACATGGTTTTAAGGCAGATTTTAATCAGATTGGTTCAGTTATTTGTTGAGTTAGATCTTAGTTGCAGTGCAGCATGTGAAAATAATTAACAGCTACACTTTACCTATTAGCAAAAACTCATGATGATGGTAATTTCATCTTCCTCTGTCTCTACCTCACTTCTCCACATCTGGTGCTAAGCAACAGCCTTGTGTTGTACTGCGAGGCCTGGTTGCTAGCTGTTTAGCTGTTACTAGTTGTTGCTGATACTACTGTTCATAACATCTCAATTCATTTGACACATTTTGCTGCATCTGTTTTTAGCTTCTTTTCATTGTTTTCTCTCTCTAAAATTTTTCTACAAGATGCATTAGCACAGAGCAAAGGTGGTGGAAGGTCTGGTCATGTTAAGACATCTGATTGGTCAATCCAGTGTCAGTAATGAAAATGAACAAATGGGCGCCTGTCAGTGCTTGCATGGCCCATCAGCAGTGATCTAAAAGTGGGTCAGCCCACCAGGAAAATGCCCAGTATGCCAGATTACCAGTCCAGCCCTGATGGAGCCTGTCCCTGCTGTCATAGGGTGAGACACAATGGACAGGTTTTCAGATTGACACAGACAGACAGAGACATTCACTCTCCGATTCCAGCAGCCTGGGTCACAGAAACATGTTGCTTCCTCCCCTCACCCTCAACCAGTCACTAGGGTACCAAATGAGCTGTAATTATTTTTATTTTTTTTCAGCTTACGTCTTTTTGGGATTTTTCAAGTTAAGAGCTCTTTGTATTAGTTGTAGTTGTTACTGCAATGCTGCACAGTCACCGTATTGTTGCGGTAAGAGGGAAATGTAGCAGGTTTTCAAGAATATTGGTGCTTTACTTTTTTCTTTGTGTAGGTGTTTGGAGAGTTCCCCCTTAAAACATCTAGCTTTCTGGTAAATTGATGTGTTAAGTTAAATGGAAATGGTCAGTGGGTGCTTTAAGGCTCAGTGAACAAGAAAGGGACAAACGTTTTTTGTGGACTTGGTTATCTGCTGCACTCTGGAAAATTGGTTTTCTCCATATAGATGTTATTTCCCTGTGACCACCAAGAGGTCTGTCTCGATGTCATTTACTTCCACATTTAATGAGAAATACGAACAATCAAGTATGGATTTAAAAAAAGGGTAAGAGCACGGCAATATAGGAACAGAACTTCAGATCTTGAATTTTTTCCTTATTTAAAAAGAGAATTTCTTTGACAAATACTTAACTTGGGCCCAGGAAATTTGCATTTAAATAGGTATATAGTCCTGTGAAGATTAAGTATGAGGCACTGGGTATTGTGTTGCCATCTTATGTGTCTTTGAATGTAACTTATTAAATGAGGAACAATTAGTAGAAGACTGACACGATGTGTTTTTTATGTTTCCTTAAAGAACTGCAGATACTTTATACTTGGTGTTGTCCTAGAGTTTACCAGCCTTTGCTATTCTTACTGTTGAACTTTCTAAAAAGAGTTTCTCTTATAAACACTACAATGCCTATTAGTCCTCTATAATATTATTGGGAATACAAATTTTCCCATGTCAGGATGCGTCTCTGTCCAGATGGATGCAAATCATGTTCCTTCAAGGGGAATTATTTCTGCACACTAATCTGTTCAAACACAGTCTTACACATGATTTGAAAAAAAAAAAGTATTTCGCATTTTGTTATTCCTGTGATACAGAAAGTCACAGATATACTCAATTCGTTAAACAGGCATGTACTTATTTTTCTTGTATATACAGTATAAAAAGGAAATGGAGAGCATCCTTCAATAATTTTTACTTTGTAATTTAAACTTCGGGTGTTTAAAAATAATTAAAATAAGACTTTTTCTTCTTTTCTCTGTCATTGTTTCACAGGTAAGATGGCCATACTTGAACCACCTACTTTGAGGGTCATTCCTGGAATGCGGGATTTAATGTAAGACTTCAAGTAACATGTCATCTACGTTACTTTGTTACAAAGGTTCTTCATTTATCAGCCCACTGAGTGAATAGAAAGAAAGAACCCCCCCCCCCTTTTTCTTTTCTTTCTTCACACTTGTATAAACCTATAAAGCTTTGAGGAGTGGAGATATGGACATCACTTGTGATTTATCGGACAAAGAAAATAGAGCATAATGATAAAGTGCAAACTGCATCCATGAGAGAAACAGCTGCATTATCCTGATAACAGAACTCTTTTCAAGCATCTGCACAGATAGCATGTTAAGGAAAAGCCACCTTTAAAACCCAGAGTTATGTTAAAGCTGACTGAATGACCCCAGCCCAGCAGCCGGACACTGATCTTCAACTAGTAACAAAGTCAGTGATGAGCAGTCGGGCTTTAAACCTCAGTTCATGTTCTTAAAGTAGAATCACTGTGCTGATCGCTTTAAAGTGTCTTTGGGCTGCTGTTCAACTTTGCTTTGTGTTATTGGCTTTGTGTTCAAATGTAAATTAAAAAAAAAGATCACATATGTATCCTCATATGATACATATGGGATACCTAATATATTCCAGTAAATTGAGAACTTCACTTTTACACTCAGCCTTCTTTCAATGCGATGGACCGGTTCACCGTCGTCATGACTGCAGCCTCAGCACCAGTCCATCTGTGCAACTCCTGTCAGCTAATATCAGGAAACTTTGTGTCGGCTCCCTGAAACTGAACAATAAAGATTGTCTGATGAATCATCATTTCTGCTGTGACAGTTGTTATGAAAACAATGAAAGAACATGAAAACATGCATTCATCCTGCCTTATTTCAAGACATGCTGCTGCTGGTGGATTGAATTGTGTGGAGGATATTTTGTTGGCACATTCTGGGCCCATTAATACCAAGTGAGCAATGTTTAAATGCCACAGTCTTACATGGTACAACCATGTCAATCTCTTTCTGACTACAGTTTCCACACTTTCTGATAAATGGTGAAATTTATCACAAAGCTGAGATTATCTCAAATCATTTCAAGAAAGCATGGCGTCACTTGACCTCCAAACCAGCCAGATGCCATTCAATTAGTCCACGTTTGAGATGTGGTGGGGTGGAAGATTTGCATTGTGGAGGTGAAGCCGACAAATCTGCACAGTGCTATCTGATCAGTATGTCTCACTCACTTAGTGAGTGGGCCAAAATCTCTGAGGGATGAAATTTGAGCGTCACAATTTTGTATCAAAAACAGAGGAAGCATAAATGAAGCAATGAAATGTTTGAAGCGTATCCCTCCCTTTCTCCATTTTTGTGGGAATATATGACATTATAATCTAAAAATGGGATGCAATTAATTTAATGCACACTACAAGTATTGCTACCACTGCCTCTACTATTGCCAGTACCACTTGACTTCCAAATCACTCTTTGAGTAAAAATGAACTCCTGATTTCTCTGTTTTGTTCCTATCAACAAAAAAGTTGTGCTTTCTCAGTGAGCGTCTTTCTCCAGCTCTGTAATGATTTCATCATATTAAAAGGACACTGCCCTCCAGAATAACATTTGATCTCATTATAAACTGCTAGTGGTGGTAAAAAAAAATGTCAGCAGTCATCTTTTACTTCATTTCCTCTGAGCTGTGGGAATCTTCAGACTGTTACAGCTCCATGGCTGTGATCTGAAGCTTGACCGTTGGTTCAATCTCCCTCTACAGCTGAGCGGAGAAGTTAATCAATCTCCTGGTGTTTAAGAAAACTGGAGGGTCACCCTAACTGAAGATTAGAGTGTGCTACTAGTAGAATGACATTCTGCTCATATTATTATTAATGGTAGTAGTAGTGGTAATAATAGCAGTTTTGCATGCTTTTATTTCCTCTCTGTTGTCTGAGAATTTGCATAGAGTGCTTGATGTTCAGGACTTAAACATACGGTTATATTCTACAATGAATGAAACTTTATGTTGGAAAATAAAATCCTCTCATCCTCTTCCTCGCTGTCTAACATTATATGCTGGGTGTTGTGCCACAGATGGAGGCAGGGTCTGCTGCTGTGATGATAAAGGTCACACAGGCTGTGTTGTAGGTTTGCCCAGAGTGTCATGAGAGGCTCCAGGAATGAATGTGATGAATAAAGAGGTTAAATGGAAGCCAAAAGAGAGAAGCAAAGCATCATCACCTCCTGACAGAGTGCTTATGTTTGGCCTGAGTTTCATATTAATGCATATGCTTTGCACTGGCTTGTAATTCACTGTTTAAACCGTCTGGCCTGGATCGTGATATGATGGGATAGTGCGTGCTATATAGAGAGAAAGTATTTGCAGCTGCTGTTATTCTATGTCCTCTAGGTATGTGCATAACAGCAAGTGACCTTGACTTCTAGTTTTTAAAGCGCAGCGATGTAGGTTACTGAGGAATCAACACTTGTTAGATTTGGTCTTTTGGCACAGAAGTCATTAATCCATCTGAATCTTATGTTCTCATCTGTGCTCAACAGCACATACAAAGAAGAGAGTTTGCATTTATAAGAGGTAATTGATTGATTGATTGATTGATTTGTTTGCTTGTTTGTTTCTTTGTTTGTTTTTGGTTGCTCTGACATTTGAATTTAATGTCCAAATGAAAGTAGTTAATTTTTGCTGTATATGAGCTTTGTTTCTTTGTCTGATAAGAAAATAAGAATTCTCTGGTATTTAGTCCATGGAAGGATCTTTGAGCCACTGCCAAATTCACATACCTATACAGATAAACACATTTTGACACACAAACACACAACACACATTCACATTGCCAGAGGTTATTCGGCTGTCTGGTGTAAACATTTCCTTCCCTTAGCCAATTGGCTGCTGTAACTAGCCTCCAGCCATATTCGAGCACAAGGCGCAGCTTGTCTCAGCAGGAGAGGTTTGGATGGGAGCGTTGGTGAAACGCAGAGTCATGATCTGTCCTTAAGGTTGCATATGTCACTTGCAAAGGCAAGTGAAGTTTTACCTGAAACTCCGGGCTACAACTCAGACTCAGAGAGAAGAGTCAGACAGAAAGAAGATGTCATTTGCAGTGATTTATCACATTAACAAAACAAAAAAGGGGGATATCTCGCCGCTGTCTTGTAATATCAGCTTATAGAACAATATCTGTGGGAATATTTTAAATTCAGTGCAGACATTTAAAGCTGTGGGTAATTCAAGGAAAACCTTTGGCTGTCACAGAAATTTACTGTTACATACAATAATAATAATAAGGCTAGTAAACGGCTAGCAGACAGTTACTATTAGAAAAAAGAATTTAAAGGAGTCCGTTAAAAATAGCTTTTAATGTTTATGTGTATGAAGGTATATATTTTTATAATTCTCAATAATTCCCAGCTTTATTAAAGCTGGAGTGGTAACTGGCATTAACAGTTTAAATTGTATTTCTTTTAACTTATAGCTTTAAAAAGCTCTGCCATTAACACTGTTGATACATCAGTGTAAATGTAAATGACAAAAGACAGAAATTACATTGTTTTTCTTTTAGGTGCTTCAGTTAGTCACCTACATCGGATGCCCTTCCAGACACAGTCCTTCGCATTCATCCAGGCTTGGGACCAGCACTAGGAGTACACTGGCTTAAAGTTGCCTGTGACTATGTTAAAAAGATAAAAATCCACATACTCCATCATTTAACAAAACAAATTTGAAGCTGTGTGGTTGCTCAGCTCTTTCAGTCTCCTAATAAATCCACTACTGGCTGGCTGGGACCAACCCTATTCCAAAGCAAAAGTTCAAAAAGCTTAAATGTCCTCAGAACGTATTTAATTTAAGAGGGAAAAGGATTAAATAAGATGAAAGTGTCAGTGAAAAGAGGTAAAACAAAATAACAGAGAGAACAAAGGAAGGCAGTTGTAGAGACAGACTGCTGTGCCATGCAGGGAACAGACATTTATGTGATGCTGCGACAATTCATCCTGTAATTTAAAAAATAAATGTTGCCTGAAAAAACAAGAAAACAAAAAATAATTCATAAAACAAGAACAACTCTTCAACATCTTGATGGACTCACTATTGTGAAAAGTCATTCAGGTCAGGAGTGAATTTTTTACCTTTGTTTGAGTTGCCGATTTCATTTGTTCACTTATGTAAAGAGAGTTTATAGAAGCTGTAGTCCATGAAAACAGCAGACACACTGACAATACACAATTTATATTTTTGCCCTTTAAGGTCATAATTATTTCTTTCCTTTATGTCTTTATTCACTGGTTTGCAGATATCTTGCCTCACCACCACACTACTATGATTGCCTTCTTTTACAAACAAAAGGTTGTGCCACATCCAACTAAACAGTCTTCATCTATATTTAAACATTTGGTCGTGTATATGTAAACAAGCTGTTATTGTCCAACCTTATTTGAGCTGCAGTTTATGAAACACTTTGTATCTTAGGATCCAATTATACATTTTGTTTGCTCTCATAAACCTACACTTCTTTTAATTATAAGTTGTCCATCTCGCAGCAGAAGTCAGTAGGTGGAGATAATAATGTAACATGATAGCATAAAACAATACTTAAACCTGTAGATTAAATTATGATAATTCAAGCTCTTACCAGCTGTTTTATCAGGAAAAATATGCCATATAGATAAAAATTACCCAGGGTGGACAATGGATCTCACCTTAATACAATATAGTTATAACCATCAATGAAACTGTAGATGGTATATAGTTACTTTGTAAGTTGTGTGTATGGTGACATTTTACAGATGAAAGACTTTTACTAAGTAAACCATTAAAAACAAATGCCTTGGTAAAAACCTTCTGTTAAGCTGAAGATGTGAAATCCGACCCTCCAAAGATGTTTATGCAGATTGGCTGCAGCATTCTTAATAATATAACCAGTGTCTGTGATGTGCAGGTAGCTGCCCTGCATGGTGATGGGATGTGGCAGTGAAAGAAATCTTATCATATTATTTAAATTTGGTTAGAATCCTGACAGATAGACATCATCTGGATTGTTCTCATTTCCCTGAGTGCTGTGCAATTATTGCAAATAAAAAAGAAAACAAAAAAGAAGAAGATGCTGCTGTCTGTAAACTACGTGTCATTCTGCCAGTAATGAAATAGCAGTTCTAATCAGTGGCCATGCTGAGCTCGTGAATATTTGTAAGTTGGGAGTACTCCAACTTGTAGACCATAGCCAATTAGATTTGTTGTTTGAACTGGGCTTTGTATTCTACACAGTACGGCCCCTATCAGGTTTGTTAGCGCTTCTCTGCAACCATGTGAAGGACAATAAAGCTGCATGCACAATACTCAAAACAGCTGAAATAAATGAAGTGAAATCATTTTCAACATTATAAATGAAACGTGATCTTTTCCTGTAGGAACAACTTATAATGGCCTCTGTAAAAAAAATAAAAAAAACAAAAAAACATCTGTCATCCTATACTGCTGGGAGCTCTGGGAGGTTAAGAGCCACTTCCACAACATTGTGTGAAACAGCATGCAAGAGAACAGACCTGCAGGAAACCTCTCAATGCGTATGAGTGCAGTGAGAACAGATACAAATGAGCACAGAGAACAGGAATTTATTTTGAGAAAAAAAATTCTTTATTTATGTAAGAGTTGCAAATTGGCTGATGCAGAGAGTCATTAGCTAATGCAGTTCAATACGGCTTTCCGAGCTGTATAAGTTAACACGTTTATGGCTTCTTTCCTTCTCTCTCTCCACCAGGCATCGACCATCTTCAACAATTTCTTGGCAAACATAATGTCCATTTCCTTTATCATTTAATATTGATAAAGGTCCTCAATTTAGGTAACCATAACCCCACAGTATTAGATACATCTGTTCTTTTCATTTTGAATGTTGTAAATACATTTTTGAAACTGAACTGGAAGAACACATTAGCATTCCATTAGCATTCCTCATTATCCCATGATCCATTGTGTGTTCATGGTGTTCATAAATCTTGGTGATTGAGTCATCTTCATGTCATTTGGACCATCAGTCACTGGATAATAGGGTCAAGGACTTCAGGCCACCATTGACAAGAATCCAACTGAACCACACACTGCAAAGCTTTTGGTGAAAACAGTGGACATGATGAGGTTTTTCTTTCATATTGCACAAAGACCTTAGTGATATTTCAAACAGGATTTAAGATAATGTAATATTTAGCACTGATGTCTAATCTGTCCTTAGCTCACTCACATTTATGAATGCAAGTGGAGATTAAATGACTGAATGGCTTTGTCTTTAGCTGTTAAAATTAATGTTTATGCTGCTCCCAATGACTTTTAACCCTATGAAGATGTATGCATTATGGTGACAAAATTCCATCTCTACTCACACAGTGAAATTGCCAAGACTTTATTGGCTTAGCTGCTCATCTCATCTCAGGTCACAGCAATTTGCATGCTAATGCTTACCCGTGACAAGCTGTTTGAACCTTGGAGGAATTTTTCCTGCATAGAGTCTAGAGTGACACCTCAATCGAATCACTTCTCTTCTGTGTGCGAGATGGAGATATGAATCAGTGTCTTTATTACAATCTGCTATATGCTTACAGGTTGACAAGTGACATGTTCTATGTACAAACAAACATGGTTAATTACTTGGCAAGCAGCTGTGAAAACATTGGAGAAGCCTCTGCCATTTCTTAATGTGTGATTTTTTTCTGGGGTGTGTTCATTAGTGCTACTTATTCTGTGGTCTGTGTTGTTGCTGTACATAGTTATCAAAGCAAGACAACTCTGAGACTATGATGTGCAATGCTGAAACAAGACACCTGTTGTCCTTATTCAGCTTCTACAAGTGTGGTTGTGTCTACACTATGTCGCTGTTACCGTGAACTGAATCAGAAGCTTATATTAACAACTGGAGGTTTGAAAGTATTTGCTGATGTGACAGTGCTGTACATTCTGGAGCAGTAGCACTAGGCTCCATATAAGGAACCAGATATCAGAATCAGAATACTTTATTGATCCCTGAGGGAAATTATTTTTTGTTACTTTAGTAACAACAGATAGTGTTGTTGAGCACGAACTGATTTCTGCTTAAACGGACAAAGTCCATCAGCTCCTTTTGGGGTATTGAAACAGCTTTAAATTCCCCAATAAGGTTGCTATGTACTTCCTTGTTCCTTTGTCTGATGCCTTCGGGGTGCTAAAGGATGGACTATGCAAATAACAAATAAATAAAAATGACAAAATTAAATAATTTTTGTTCCCCCATGACGATTCTTTGAAGTGGCTTCATGTGGTGTTCAGATACAGTATGCTTAAGGAAAGAAGTGGTGGGAGTGACGAATCATCTCATCAGTGTCTTCAAACTAAAGATTGAAGTCCCACACACATTAAAAAAAAATCTTTTTTCCATTTCCTGTGACTTTATCACTGTGGTGTTTACAGCAGATGATTTCATGATTTAGATAATCAATATATAATGACTAGCTTTGTTTTAGTGCATGTCTGTGTCTGTGTATTCACTATTATTATATAGGTGCAAAGTGGCTAATTCAAAAATAAAGCACTAACACTGACATCAGCTGGTTTGAGCTTGAAACCAGATTGATTTTTTTCTTATTAATTTCAAATGGAACTCTTAGAAGGACACAGATTCAAGTGCAAACGAGTTTTATTGCTCAGCCTGTCGATGTTTAATCCTGAGAGGTTTGAAGAATCATAAAGATCTAGATAATCAACACTCTTCACAATCTTGTATAAAATTTCACTCTTTCAAAATATGGACTGTTAAGTGCCCCAGCTTCAAAAAATAGATCTCCAAAACTTTCTTATGAAGAGTCAGTGACAGGCAGCTGAGTGGAATCAAGCAGAGAGGAGAAATCTGTCAGCATGATGTTTGCCTCCACACTGACACTGTGTAAAGAGTGTGAGAAAAGCAGGTGAATGTGAATATGAATGTTTGATTTAAAGTCACATGAAAAAAACCACACATATACATATGAACATGATCAACTGATCAGTGCTTCATTTGCATTTAAATTGTAAGCGTGTAGATTTTCTGTACTCCCAGGAAGGGAAAGTAGAGGCTGATAGGAAGGAGGTGGACAGAATGACAGTGAAGGAAACTGCTCATTAGTAGACAAGCAGTGGGTCTGCTTGGAGACAGATGAAAGAGGAAAAACTTTGAGCCAAGCCTGATAAGAACAAAGAGACACTTTCAGCTATGAACATGTCCATGTGCTTCTCTGTTAGTCTTCATAACATCCAGACAGAAGGTATCTATATCAAGTTTCCGGTTCAACTGCTCTTACTGGAGCAGAACTGCTTTTATTCAGCATATCTTCCCACCTGTCTGATCCTGTTAGACCACAACAATCTTTTTTGTGGACTCGAAGAAGAGCTAATACTGGGAATCACAGGGACTCCTGAGGTGAGTACTGCACAAGGGGACCTATGTTTACGAGTGATCAGGTCCTCGTTTAATCAAAGTGAGTGCTGTATCAGACTGCTGTGGTAAAAAGAGAATGGAGTCAGAAGGTAAAGCTTTCAATTTACCACTCAATCCACATTCCAACCTTAACCTATGGACGTGAGATAAGTATCATGACTTAAAGAGTAAGGTTACAAACAGAAGTAGTTAAAATGAGTTTCCTACGTAGAGTACTTGAAGATTTGTTGAGGAGCTGCTGCGCCATGTCAAAAAAAGCCCCTTGAGGTAGTTGGGGCATCTAATCAGGAGGCACCTTTGTTTAGAGGTTTTCTGGGCACACTGAACTCGGGGACGCCCCGGTGTCGATCCAGAACCTACTGGAAACATCACAGATCTCAGCTGATGTCATAACGAGATTCCCAAGGAGGAACTGCAACATGTTCATGGGGAGGCTGTCTAGAGTGCCCTACTTACTCTGCCAATACCACTCGACTTTGGATAAGTAAGAGATGAATAACCTCAAAAAGAGAGACTGAGCTCATAAACTTACCAAAAAAACTGAAGGAACTGTAGGCTGTTTTCATTTTGACTTATGTCAAAATTGACAGATAAGTCCTCAATCACACTTTGTTGCTCTCTGAAGCAAGGTCATTACTGATGTAATGCCAGCAGTTTCTGACAAAGTGACACTATTTGAGATAAGCATTTTGCTTTGAGATGAGTTTTTGAGAGTTCATTACAGAACCATCTGCTTTAAATGAGTGGCATTAGAAACAAGATGTTAGATGGTCTCTACAAAATCTACGACTGCAGTGCTGAGGGTACAGAAGAGGGCAAACAGGTGGGAAGAGAGGGTTCCATCTTGCATTGGATTGACTAAATCCAGTGAACTGATTTAGTCCTAATCTACAGCTGCTTGTTTGATGAATTACCTAAGGATTAAAAAGTAATGTTACTCTGATATGTTGAGTGTTGAATAATTAGTTTTTAAATACAATGCTGTTTGCAAATTAATGGCCAGGAGCATGAAATGTGTGTGGTATCATTCATTTACAAATATGGAGGAATAATAAATAATCTTTTTTTTTCTTCCATAATATGTAAATATTTTTTCCTTTTGATGGGCAGCTACTTAATCTTTCAGAGTGAAAACAATCCCAAACACACTACAAGCATTCCCGAATGGAAGAAAACACCCAATGAAACATGATCAGTCACAAAGTGGCCTTCCCAGAGATTCAGTAACCACCTCAGTGAGTTGTAGTCAGTTTTTTTTTTAAAACAAATGCAAAGGTTACTATTACACTACACTAAACTCATTGATGATGCTACCCCAGGTGACTGATCACAGCAAAGACACCAATAACAGAGAGGAAGGAAAGTGGAATGTGAATGTTCTTGATCACTGCTTCTCTATGTACTCAAATTATTTGATTGTTTGTGTTCTGTAGCTGTTTATGCTACAGAACTCTTCCTGTTAGTAATCAGATCCAAATTTCTATGAAGAATAAAGGCAAAGTTACAGAGTCTAACAGATTTTAACTGTATCTTGGCTACAAAATATTGCTTGGTTCTGCCAACATTTGGCTCTCTATTAAAGCAAAGTGTTATGAAACTGCCTTGAGGGAAGTTTTTCATTCAGCAGAGGGCCCGAGTATAATAAGAACAAAACAGTCATAAATCAAATGTTCAGAAACAGTCTTGGGTAATCAGCTGGGGTCTGGTGTGGTGGGAAACACTGGGGTGGAGTCACTAGAAATAGACAACTGAGCTCTTTATTCAGGACAGAGACCAACAGTGGAGGCAACTAGAAAGTAGAGCTCCAAGAGTCATTAGCATCTGAGTATAAATCCTGCAGACATCTGTGACTTTACTGTAAATGATCCACTTCTGGAGGTCACAGCACAGTGTGGAGAGAGTAATGTGGTATCATTTTAGAGGTTAAATCAATACATATCTTTTTTAGTATCCTGATACTTGATTGAAAAATCATGTTTACACGTTGGGAAAGCGCATTGGTAGATGTGATGAGACTTTGGTCCCTTTGAAATTTCACCAGAGGTATTTACAGGAATCCCATGAGGTTCATTCTGTTCATCTGGATGTAGCGTTTTCAGTGGGAGAAATGTTTCTTTTCACTCATCCAAGTGACTTCTTCAGCCTCAGCTGACTGCAAGTTTCCCCAGCTGTATAAACAGTACATTTGCACAATGACCGAAACTAGCCCACTAAATGAACACTGGTTGTTGATCAGTGTTCATGACCATTTGCATATTAATGATCAAGGAACTGACCACACAGCCCATTGTTCATGTGTTCTGTGTGAAAAAGTGACTGATTCTGCAAAGATGAGTGGACCAATATTCCTCCACAGCGCTGTGAAAGACTCATTGCCATGTAGGTTTGTATTATTTTTCCCCTTAATAATAAACACCTTCATTTAAAAACTGCATTTTGTTTTTGCTTATGTCATCTTTGTCTAATATTTAAATGTGCCTGATGATCTGAAACCTTTACGTGTGACAAACAGAGAAAAAATAGTCAATCAGAAAGAGGGAAAAAAACTTTTTCACAGCACCGTATGTTTTGGTGCAGAAAGCAACACAAATTGCACCCAATTACTAAGCAGTAAATTTACTTTTAGCTGCTATTTGCACATCAGGGGAATATTTTACAGCCTTTGTGAAACTGTGATGTCACACAAGTCTGGATGTCTGTACCCATAACAGATGCAACCAGATAATGAATAAATTATCAGCTTTTGATTAACCTTTCTCTACCTTTTTGATTATTTTATTAATCTTTCTACTCTTATGCCGTTTTTGCCGAAACTCTGATGTGTGTTGGCTAATTAACAGAAGTGTTAACCTTGACAACAGTTCCATTTGCATCCTATACATAGGGTCCATCATTGTGATATGGCTCCAGACTAGGAGACATGTCATGGAAGGGTCCTATATCTTCTCCAGAGAGTCAGTAGAGGATTAAAATTCACCAACATTAGCTTGAAGATTTCACATTGACATCCAAAGGTTTGCCTGAGGATAGAAAGACTGTGGGCTGGAAATTAATTATGGATCAAGACACTTGGCAGTCAGGAGCTTTGACCTTGGTGCTCAGTGTTAGACATCAGTAGACTGAAGTCCCTGTTAAACAAATATGAATTATTTCTTAATGGAAGGTGGTGAAGAAGATTTTTTTTAACTGACGAGACGTCAGTAAAAGGTCGTGAAAATGTCTAAAGTTATGGTTTGAACCAAATTGATATGTTTGCCTCATTTCCTGATTCATGCAGTGTTGATGTCAGCTGGTAAGTTGGCAATACTTTTACAAAGATGGTGAAGACTAACTAATGTGAAATCAGTTTGTACCATCTGCAACATAATTATAATCATGAGATACTTTGTGGAAAGCCTTATTATTACTATGTTTGTTTGTTCTGAACAATAATAGTTAAAATTCTAATTATTCTAGTTTCTATTTAAGTACTTTAAACAGGAAGCTGAGAGATGATCTATACAGTTTGATAATGGGTGTGGTTTATACCAAAGATTAGCATTATGACTGTATTTATAGGCTTTGAGAAACACTAAATGTGAAGAAATTTACGATCCCCAAGGTGCACAGAGAGATCTTTTTTCATGTGGACGTGACATGAATAATGCACGGCAGCTTGGCATGGTATACTTTTCATCCACCTGGCTGATGAGTTTTTTTCACAATTTGATTCCAACATGAAACACAGCTTCTTCACTTGTCTTTGTATTCTTTTTGGTGAGACCGTTCTAACTGTTGCTTTTCTCATCTTGCTGCTGGCATGTTATAATGAAAAGTGTGTAAAATACAAGTAAGCTTGATGCAAATAAATTCTCTAAGCACGTAGCATCAGGTTTCATCAGTGAAAACTTCACAACTGAAGGGAACTGAAGGGAAACCCAAACACACTAAAGTATAAGCAGGTGTTTAAGTATTAATAATAACCGTGAACATATTGATAATAGTATGTTGATAACTGATAATAACTATACATTAATGTGGTGGCCCTGCTTTTCCCATTTGCTCAAAAAATGAAAGCTCTCCACTCTGATCCCAGGAGAAGACACAATTCTCATCCATAGGTTAAGAAAATGTTATAAATAGCTTAATTGTTCCATATTTATCTAAATTGTTGCCCTCTTTAATTGGGAATTGATAAACATATAACTGAAGGGTTAGCTTTTACAGTATATAAAGAAAAGAGAAAGACTAAGGTACACTCAGACTGGCGACAGACCCACATACGCACTCTCTGTCATTGGAGGTAGGGGTCGCTAATGTCCGGGAAGCACACGTATAAGCAGTCTCAGGCTCTCCTACTCATCAGCTCCGCTCAGGCTGGGATTTCTTCCTCCGCTCGGCTTCATCTGCAGCGCTTTCTCGTCGGGAAACTTACCGCTGGAGACGGAGCTTCATCTGGAGGAGCGCGGAGCTTTTGCACCTGAGTGAAGGAAACCATGGCTTACTTCTGGATACACACCGCGTGGATCGCCGGCGTCGCTTTCCTCTTTGGATTTCAAGGCAAGGGACCGTTTTATTCTTTTCATTTGGTTTCCCGCTAGGAAACACTGGAGTTAAGAGGAAAATGACATCAACAGTGGATATTTAATGTGCGTCTGTCCGTCCGGTGCTGACTCGAGTTATGAAGGTATGTGAAGAGACTTCCCTTCCTGTGAAACACCTGACAGGAGTGAAATAAAGGTGTGGAGTCCTCGCGGTGAAGCTTTGGTCTAAATAAAGTTAGTGGTGAGTGTCTCGGAGCTGAGCTGACAGCAGTGAGCGCGCAGTAGCGCCCTGTGACACAGAAAAGAGCAGCACTGGAGGCTGATACCCCTGACAGCTTCACTTGAGTCTCCTCAGCAGGGGAGTAGAGCATTGCAGAAACGTGGAGGGTGCTGGACTGTCAACAGTTGTAGCTATTTAGGGATGTTGGCTGTATGTATAAATGCATGTCGGTGAAGAACGTGTAAAGTAATTGGGTTAGTGCCCTGTCTTATTTTTACTTCTAAGCCTGCTGATACTGTAAGATCTTAACATCTTGAAACTCATCTCTTCCCACTTTTGTAGTGACACAACTGTATATCAGTTTGGATCATTCGTTTGCGACCCTTTGCAGTCTTTTTGGCACTGCGCTTGTGATGGCAATAAGTCCATAACTGTGGATATGCGATCCATGTGGACTGTCGTGAAAGGAAACACCCCCCCCCCCCCCCCCCACAAAACAAAACATTATGTGTTAGGAAACAGATGAACAGAAGATATTATGGCAGAACAGAGAGGAGGAATTAATTTTCACATCTTCTTTCGGTCTACTTTAGTAATTAAGTGCCAGTTGTAAGTAATGATGCTCTCCAGACTGAGAGCAGATCGACTTTAAAGGAATTGGGAATGTTTGGAAATAGAGCTGTGGCAGTAGATGCCTAGTTTGAGAGGAATTCAGTTTAGATGAGAAAAGCTGCTGTTCAGTGAGCAAAGCAGTGGAAGCGTTTCTGTTTCAACCAGGGCACATACAAGGGACGAAGATGAGCACCAATGAGAGAACCAAGACCTCCATCGCATACAGGTCTACCTCAACAATATCCTAACAGACAAACTTTATGGCAATTTATTTAAGAAATTCTGATTAATGTAGAGATGTGTCAGGCGACCTGCCTATACCGATATTTGATGATTCTGACTTGGCAGCATATACAAACACAAATCAACGTTTCTTCAGTGCAAAATATAATTTTAGTAATAAATGATTAATTTAAGTAAACGATTAAACTTTGCAGTTACGTTTACAGGATCTTCCTTCAATCAAACAACTGAAAAAGAAGCACTCTGTTACTGGAAGCAGGTATAGATCATTAAGTGAAAAGGAGTTCCTGTATCTGACGCATTGTTATCTAACAATTTTACATTAATGAACAGGTAGTTACATAATTTTCCAATATGCTGACAATGTCACCAGATTGTAGGATATCGATTCTTTTCTATTGTTCACTCATCTCCTAAATTTTCCCTGTAACTGCTTTGCTTTTTTGCTCATACCACAGCTGCTGGCTTGTGGCTGACTCACAGGTGTGGATACCTTTACCTTGAGCCACTTTGCCTTTGTCACTGCAATCCCTACATGGGTGAATGTGACTTAAGTGTCTGATAAGGTTTGCTGCTCCAAAAATCTTTGTGGTTTAATTCATGGAGCGTCCTCACTAACAGTGAAGAACTTGCTAATGGGCACGGCCAAATGCTATCGACATGTGCCTGCTCACAGTGTGTGGTTGAGACTGTGCCACTGTATGTGTGCCGTCTGCGTAAATGAAAAGGACCACCTCATAATTATATGAGGCTGACTGGTCAGCTATCAGTCTGCTAGAGAATGCTGGCTTGTTCCTCAGTATGTATTTTTTCTTCATCTTTGACCTCTATTACCTCTTACTTCATAACTCTTGTGATTTAAGCCATCATTTTCTTTGTATATTTCTGTCTTGCAATTATTTTACCAATTCTGCATGCTCATGACAGACAGTAAAATCGTTGACAGCAGGCTGAGCCATTGTTTCCTCTGAGGGGAGCAATGATGCCCATCTCTCTGCAAAGCTACTTTAAAACTGTCATCTGCTGTGACTTCAATTGATTTGGATGTTGACACTGTTTGCTGCAGGCTTTTCAAAGTGCAGCCAATGAACCAGACCACCAGATAAACTGACTTTATGAAATAGCCAGTAATATATA
>NW_024582719.1:318404-326123 GCF_018398535.1 Haplochromis burtoni
ATATATATTACTGTGTGTGTGTGGGGAACAATAGCTTAAATGTGCAGGTTTACCCTCTCATTTAAACGTGTAATCAGCTCAGCCTCTTTGTTCAGTTAACACGTATTTATCTTCTGCTAAGTGTCCATTTTAATTACAAAGGTAAGTTTTTGTTCCGCCTATTCTCTCTCCCTTTAACAAGGGCAGCTGCTAAAGTGTGAATTCTAATTTATCATCACTGCTCTGTTTGGCTTCTCATTTATTTTCAACACAAAATTTAGCAACTGAAAAACAAACACGCACATTACAAAAGCTATTGCCTCAATAATGTCAAAAAACCCAGAGTGAATCTGTCAATGTTGAACATGAACAGGTTGCAGTTATATTTATTGTCTTAATTCATTATTTGAAACCAGTACAGCGAATAACCTTAAAAGCAAACAGAGAAATATGTGTTTAAATCTATATTGCTAGATAGAACAGAAGAAAAATTGTCGGTAGTGTGATGCTACTGAGTAATTTCTGTCAGCATAGCAAAGTGCTGACAGTGCACCTTTCTTTGATAGTAGACTTTTTTGTGCTTTGTTTCTGTCACTATTTAAAAATCAATTAAAGTCATACGTAAGAACATATAATTACATTAAAGAATTAAAGCGTTTTTCTCTGTTTAAGTGTTCAGCCATGGCATCAAAATGCCTGTTTGATCATGATCACTATTATTTCAAACAGATAAACGTCTTTGAACAGGTTAATGATAACACTGTAAGATGTAAATCGAGCTAACGCTATCAAAGCTCACTGAATTTGCTGGATGATTTCTCTGGATGCTGACGCTAAAAGACTTTTCTTAATAAAAAACAAATTCTGGTGAAAGGCTGAAATTTAGCACAATAATAACATGAAGTTTTAATGATGCCTAACAGCAGATTATGAAGCTCAGAACTAAGAGCTGGACATAAACTGGTCACATTTGTGAACAAGCCTGTGTGAAAATTGCTGCAAATTCTGCTGGACACTGCATTGTAGAAGCTGTTGTGATCAAAGCCAAATGCACTGATTAGTTTCAGTTGTGATTCAGATGCTTTGCTTTTCCAGAAATCCCAGATTGCATTTTGTGTGATGTGCAGTGCCAGTCGTACTGGGCCCACAGAAAGAGATTTTACAGTAGCTAAGTCTGGATCTGCAGGACAACAGTGGGGCCAAAGTTAGAGCTTTAATGCCACGAGTCTTAAAGAGGAAACATTAATACATTCAGTTCTTCTCTGAAGATATTTTTGCATCAGTTTATTTATATGCAACTATATTGAAGTGTTGAACAGCATGAAAAGCAACGTCAGTGGTTTTATTTGTGTATTATCTGAACTATTAATACCAAACCTTATGTCACAGTCATTTTAATCAGTCATCCAATGTTGCAGCCCCAATAACTGTTATACAATTTTTTCTCCCAAATACTTTTTGACATCTAAAATGAAGATAACAGTGTATATATTGTTTTTTACCTTTATGCTTTGTGTGAACAACTAAGGTGTGTTGCTTATGAAATCCATGAAGTGCTACAGAGAAAGTTACATTTTATTTATGTAATTAACACATTTTGAACTCTTAAAGAAATATAACAAAAGGAAAGACACCCAGCTGAACTAAAATGATCCATGTAGCAAACAAAAACTGTTGTGAGCCGCCACCCTTATATCGCCTTTGGAGCCTTGATCTGACTTTAAAAAAAAATAATTGGAAAAAAGCACTATGCTGCTAAAAAATGAAAAATAGATATTTGCAAAATTCTGCCTAAATATGTATTTTACCTGGTTAATGTGTGTGGCGGGGCGTGGTCTGCAGCGCTGCTGCAGGGGAGGCGGACGCACCTGAGCAGCACCCGCAATCATGCCTCGCCGCCTTAAAGTCTGTGCCATCTATGCTGTTGTGTTGGTATGTGTCGGGCTGTGAGCTTTAACACCGGCTGTATACGTACAGCAACCGTGCGTGAAAAGTGGTCAATAAAGAAATGCTGAAAAGCAGCTGGTCTGCCGTGATATGTTTACAATGGGACTTCTGCTCCTGAACCTCTGCGCACAGCGTCTGCAAATCGGGGCTGTACGAAGTAACTTTCATCTTTACGGAGGACTGTAAACTGTCATCTGTGAGGTGCGAGCGGTGTTTGTTTTTAACATAGTTCACGGTGGAGAATAGCTGCTGACATAATGTGGATCCGAAGATCCATAATTGGCCTACCTGGGGCTGAAAGTCTCGATAAATGCACGGCATTTCGGCGGGAATATAGAATATAATATTTATATTTCAATATAAATATAAATATTACAAATTATTGTAATATTTTCAATATTACAATAATCTTCCAATTTAGAACTACAAGTTAAAAAAGAACTAACATAAATAAAATACACTTCAGCTAATTACTTATAATAATAATTTATTTTCCCAAACCACGCGGAGCCGCTCTAAAAGGACTAAAGAGCCGCATGCGGCTCCGGAGCCGCAGGTTGCCGACCCCTGTCCTAGAACAAAGGACAGAGTGGTATTTAAGGTTCTGTTTTGTTGTCCAAAATTTGGAAAAGATGTGAGGAAATACTGATGACACCTGACTGAGTAAATTGAAGAGATCTTCAACAGCATAGATGGTTCATAAATGCTTGTCCTCCACTGTGAGACCAGTTTGAATAGTTGGGAACACTTATTTGATTCAGTGAACACCTTTTCAACTTTTCTGAAAGTAGCTACCTGTCACAGACATTTAGATTTAGAGTTGCATAGATTGCATCAACTATTCATGATTTATTTTCCCGAGTTTTAAAGTCTTCACTGTGTCTTTGTACAGAGATGAAGCTTATGCGCAAGTTCAATCCCAGGTGTTTGGTGGCTAATCTAAGCTTTACATCACTTCCTCTTTCCCACGCTGTCAAACTCATTGTGACATCACTGGTCTAGTCCAATCATCTTTCTGCCAAACGTCTTCAAACCAATCAGACTTCACTCCGCGTACTTTAAGTCTCACTGCTCATCTGTCATTCACCTTACAGACACCTCTTCCAGCCTCTCCCATGTTACTTAGGCTCCATCCAAGCCTCCATTTTTCGTTTCATATATCTTTTATTAGAAGCAAGTATCACAGTTGTTACAGGTTAATAGGACTTATGCCCCCTTTTTCCCAAGATATACAAGTAAAGGACGCCAAGTTAGTTCAAAATCTTTCACAATGCCATTCATGGTATATCTTATTTTTTCAAGGTGAAGTGTATTTGTAAGCTCCGCGAGCCACATCTTTAATACAGGAACCTCTTTGCCTTTCCAGAGCTGCAGGATCAGTTTCTTTGCAATGATCAGTGCATATGACATAAGACTTTTTTGAGCATATTGTAAGCTTTGTGTTTCTTTGGAAATCCCAAAAATAATTACTGTTGGATTTGGATCAATCTTGATTTTGAGAATATTAGATAGACAGGTGAAGATGTCACACCAAAAACCCTGAAGCCTTGGACAAAATGCAAAACTATGTAACAGATTTCCATAATGTGTCATACATTTTTCACAGAAGGGAGAGCAGTCTGGATGAATTTTGTGAATTCTTTCCCTTGAGTAATGTAACCTGTGTACAATTTTATGCTGAGTTAGGCAATGACTGGAATTAATAAAAAGCGTATTTATGTTGCGTAAGACCTCCTGCCAAAAATCTTCCGATAGGGAGATCCCAAATTCCTTTTCCCACTCCTCTTTAATTGAATGAGTAGAAGGTGTACTCATCTCCTGTAGTGAGTTATAGAATAATGAGATTCTCTGTTCGGACCCCCGGCTATCCGGCATGCTTTCAAACTGTGGCAGATGTGTGCGGATATAATTTCGTAGTTGAAGATATCTAAGAAAGTGGCTGCGCGGTAGTCCAAATCTATCTTTTAATTGTTGAAATGACATGAAAGCATCGTTTAAATACAAGTCTTTTAATTTACGAATTCCCAGTTCCTGCCACACGTTGAAAGCTCCGTCTGCACATGATGGAAGGAAAGAAGGGTTAGATGTAACAGGGATACACATTGATAGTGGTTTCAGTTTAAAGTGCTTAATTATTTGTTTCCAGATTCGCAAAGTGGTATGGATCACTGGGTTATAGTTATAGTGTGCACTTCTCAAGGGAGTAGGAGAAAGTAATATTCCACCAACACAGTAAGGTAGGCAGTCCTCCCGTTCCATCTGCAAGCCATGGGGGAGTAACGCTGTATCATCAAGTAAGGGGGAAATTATTCTTAAATTTGAAGCCCAGTAATAATGCATAAAGTTAGGTAGTGCAAGTCCTCAGGGGATCCGCGTTTACAAAGACGTTCTTTCTTTATTATATGTGTTTTGTAGTTCCATATAAATGGCATAATAATGGCATCCAACTTTTTGAAGAAAGATTTGGGCAAAAATATTGGGATATTTTGGACCAAGTACAGATATTGTGGGAGAAAGAACATCCTTATTGAGTTCACTCTTCCTATCAATGAAATACGGAGTGTCCTCCAAAACTGAATGTTGTTTTTTAGCTTCTCCAATAGAGGGAGAAAGTTTTCTTTCACTAGGGAACTATATTTTCTTATTATTGTGATGCCCTGATATGTAATATATTCACAAGTTATTTTAAATGGTAGAGATACAAGTCACTCACTACTTTCAAATTTGATGGGCAATACTTCACTTTTTTCCCAGTTGATCCTGTAATCGGCAAAGGTGTCAAATTTATCAATAATGGAGAGAATTGCTGGGATGGAAGTTTGGTGTTTTGTTATGTATAGTAAAATGTCATCAGCATAGAGCGATATAGTATTAGAAGTATATGCTATGTCATAACCATGTATATCAGGGTGAGTACGAATTGTCTGTGCCAGGGGTTCCAAAGTAAGAGTGAACAGTAATGGACTGAGAACACATCCCTGACGTGTCCCTTTGCTGAGCTTAAACTGAGTGCATAATGTTTGGTTTGTAAGGATTCTGGCTGTGGGATTCTTATAGAGTAATTTTTTCCAGGAAATAAAATCTTGTCCCAATTGAAATTTCTCTAAGACAGCAAAGAGATAGGGCCACTCAATATGATCAAATGCCTTTTCGGCAACTAAGCAAAGTATAAGTAGGTCCTGTTGCACCTTAGAGGAGTAAATTATATTAAATAGACGCCTTAGATTGTTAAAGGAGCTCCTATCTTTTTGATCTGAATGTACCAGTTTATCTATTACCATACTGAGTCTACTCGCTAGTATTTTAGCCAGGATTTTTTGATCCGAATTTAATAAAGAGATAGGTCTATATATATGATCCCACTTCCTCCAAGACTTTACCTTTTTTGGGAGTACAGTAATAACTGCATCATTCAATGTTGGTGGTAAGGTGCCCACATTGTATGCAAGGTTGTACAGTTTAAATGGATATGTAGCAAATTTGATCTTAAACTTAAAAATTCATTCCCTAACCCATCTGGGCCTGGACTCTGGCCATTTTTTAATACACCGATAGATTTAGTAATTTCTTTAGTTGTAATCTCGGCATTCAGGATCTTGCGAACCATTTGATCCAACACAGGGAGGTCACATTTGTCTAAAAAGTCCTGCATATCTTTAGGCCCTGCAGTGGAATGAGAAGTATAGAGAGATTCATAAAACTGTCTAAAGTTATCATTAATGTCTTTATGTGAGGTGACCAGGTTTCCATGGCGTGATCTAATTTTGTGAATCATTCTGTCATTTTCTAACTTCTTTAGCTGTCTAGCTAACAACTTAGGTGTCTTGTCCCCAAATTCAAACTACTTCTGTCTTACAAAGGTAAACGCTCTATTAATGTTGCTTGATAATATTTGATTTAATTTATAGTTTAATGCGCAAATAGTGTTGTATTTATCTAAAGAGGGATCCCTTGCATTGTTGGCAACCAAATCATGTATCATTTTTTCTAATTTTAACTGTTCTAGTTTATTATTTTTATTCCGTGAGGCCTGATATGATATTATGCACCCTCTAATATAGGCTTTAAATGTTTCCCATAATATATCAGGTGAAATTTCAGCATTATCGTTTATATCAAAAAATAAAGAGGTCTGAGAGTTTATATACTGTTGAAGTTTTGAGTCATTCAATAGTTGTGGGTCAAATCTCCAGTTCCTATGTACTTTAGTGAAATTGCCAAGTGCAAAAGAACAGGTAACAGGACAATGATCAAAAATAATAATATTGTGATAGGTTACATTATGAACAAGGGGGAGCATTTTTCCATCTACCAGAAAATAGTCAATCCTTGAATAAACGTTATGTGCAGGGGAGTGGAAAGAATACTCTCTGCCTGATGGATTTAAAGTTCTCCACACATCACAAATATTCATATTGTTTATATACGTTTTTATAAAGCTGCTAGATTTACACAAAGTGGATTTTTTTTGGAGAGGGATTTATCTAAGTATGAGTCTAACACCAAATTAAAATCACCTCCAATTATTAAATTACCATTAGGTATATCTAGAATCAAACTAAAAACCTTTCTATAAAATTCTGGGTCACCAAGGTCGGTCGCTTCAATCGCCACTTGCTTCGGGTTTGTCTTTTTTGGTGGCATTTTTGAAAAGAGTGCGCTCTTGGCAACCACTGTATTGCTTTTTAAGAAAAAGATGTGTTACTTTGATGATTATCGCAGTTTCAACAAGTCAGGTGCAGGAGCCACTGACACACACGTCTTCATCCTGTCATAGCCTACCCGGAAGTCCCCCAATCCTCCATTTTTATCTCCATCACCAACATCTAGACTCAAGGGGGTCCTTCCCAAATCAGTATCACAGCTGTGATTCCATCCAAATAGCTTAATTGAATTCTGCATATCAATAAATCACATTCAGGTCATTTTAATGACCTCTCCTCTTTGAACTTGGGGTTGTGAAGACACAGACTGTGATTCATGCACAAGTAGGCAATCTGGATAAAATTAGTGAAAACAATGATGTAGGCATGCATCCCTTTAAGCACTGTAAAATAAAGCTTGAGGGTCATAAAAATTGTGAGCTTCCAAGAAGATACAGCAAAATGAGAGGGGATGTAAATAGCTGAAGAGTGCAGACAGCTATGACACCTGGATATGACAACATTGGAATTGCTGAGGAAAGGCTAGACTTTTAATCAACACCAAATGAGATTTGTTTCCAAGGGGATTCGTCATTTGTCTTATAATGCTGCCAGAATGTGCTTCCTGCATAAATTAAAATAAATAAATAAATGCTGTTGATGCACCCAGAAATTAGTTTTGCCGACCCACAGAGGTTGTTAATAACAGTGCGTAATTTGACATGATGAGGTGAAGAGATGTGATGATGTTAATTTGGCTGAACTGCATCTTATTTTCCATCATTCTGTCCTCACTCATCGGGGGTTTATAAAGATTATCTTGCTGCCTGCCTTGCCTACGTCCTTTGATGACATGGCAGAAGCACACACACCACTGTGTCCTGAAAGTTGTACTTAAATGCCCTTCCATATCATTAGAAATAAGTGTAAATAAGGACAGACCAATGGTAACAGTTTGCCAGATGTGGATAATTATAAATATACAAAGAATAGTGTGTAATTTGTTATAAGCTTATAATCTTATATTTAATCTATTAATATTAATCTATAAAAATACAGGGAGTGCAGAATTATTAGGCAAGTTGTATTTTTGAGGAATAATTTTATTATTGAACAACAACCATGTTCTCAATGAACCCAAAAAACTCAT
>NW_024582719.1:327140-329326 GCF_018398535.1 Haplochromis burtoni
CGCCTTGGTTTTTCCACACACTTCTTGCGACCCTGTTGACTATTTTGAATGAAACGCTTGATTGTTCGATGATCACGCTTCAGAAGCTTTGCGATTTTGAGACTGCTGCATCCCTCTGCAAGATATCTCACTATTTTTTAACTTTTCTGAGCCTGTCAAGTCCTTCTTTTGACCCATTTTGCCAAAGGAAAGGACGTTGCCTAATAATTATGCACACCTGATATAGGGTGTTGATGTTATTAGACCACACCCCTTCTCATTACAGAGATGCACATCACCTAATATGCTTAATTGGTAGTAGGCTTTCGAGTCTATACAGCTGAAGACTGGAAAGCTGAAGTGGACCAAAATACTCATTTGCCTAATAATTCTGCACTCCCTGTACACAGGAATGGTTGGCACTTTGTGGAAACTGCCGTGTTCCTCTGGAATTACAGCTTTCTTTTGACTAATCGTGTGTGTGGTTGCTAGAGACCGCCCACATAGAATAGAATAGAATAGAATACAATAGAATAGAAATCTGAATAGGAGTAGGTAATTGCAGCATTAGACAAAACAACTAAGAAAAACCACTTGTTTATTTATCTCTGTGATCTCCATGGACATAGATGACAGTAGTGTGTCATCTGAGTGTAGTAAGGGCTAACTAACCTGTACAATAGACTTGAAATAAGACAGTAAGTCACACTGAGTCAGATCTGTCAGAACTGACCTCCATCCTTTGTATGTACAGACCAGAACTTGTGAGAAAGTATTTTGTCATATGTAGCTGTTTATTTTTGCAGGGTTCTTTAAATTGCCTTGAGTCTTACAGCATATTGGGCACTCTGAAAATGTAGAGGTTGGCAATTTGCCTCAGTTTATATTCCAGTGCTGATGTGTGTGGAAATGATAAAAATCTGACTCAAGTTTGCTCCTGTCCTCAGCACCATCCCACATTTGCTTTACTGACGTAGAGCCTGCCCTTCTCGGGCTGATTGTGCTCCAGATATGGAGCAACGTATGGACAATATGATAAAGTTGCTTTATCAAAAGATTTAGACCATTGCAGAATTTGTTTTGAGTATAATGTAAGTAAGATAGTTATGAAAAAATACTGACATATTTTGAGTGCAAATATTCAGCTATTGTATACTACAGCATATAGTGCTGCTGTTAATGCAAATATTTATACTGCCTATCTCTGCTGTACTGCACAGAGGTAAGGACAGTTTGAAACTGCAACAGTTTTTGGTTTGCTTTGAATTTATAACTGAAGATAGTCAAGGACTCCACATATTTGTGCAATATATACATTTAGAAGTCGCAATCTACATGCATGCTTAAACACAATCTAAATTGAAAGTGTCTTTGTTAAGTCTGGTGCTGGTGTTTTTGAGAATCTCTATTTTGCAAGAACAATAACCAAAAAATCCATAGAAATGCATTTAAAAAAAGTCATAAATTAATTTGAGTTTTCATGAAGTAAGTATTTGATTCCTTTGCAAAACGTGCTTTAGTACTTGGTGGCAAAAGCTTTGTTGGCAATCACAGAGGTCAGACATGTCTTGGACTGATTCTTATATAGCTCTTTATACTCTCCCGGAGTACTCAAAGCGCTCTATACAACATGCCACATTCACCCAGTCATACAAGCACTTGCTCTATACTGAGTGCTTCCTAACTACATTCATTCACACTCCAATGGATGAATTGGAGAGCAACTTGAGGTTAGTATCTTGCCCAGGGATACTTGACATGCAGACTGGAGGAACCAGGGATTGAACCACTAACCTTCCGATCAGTAGGTGACCTTTTTGCTAAAAACACCTTGTTTTAATGATCTGCTGACATGAGAGTCTTACAGTATACTGGGCGCTCTGAAAATGTAGAGGTTGGCAATTTGCCTCAGTTTATATTCCAGTGCTGATGTGTGTAGAAATGATAAAAATCTGAGTCGAGTTTGCTCCTGTCCTCAGCACCATCCCACATTTGCTTTACTGACGTAGAGCCGGCCCCTCCCGGGCTGATTGTGCTCCAGATATGCAGCTTCTGGGCAATTTGATAAAGATCCTTTATCAAAAGATTTAGACCTTTCCAGAATTTGTTTTGAGTATAATGTAAGTTAAAAAAAAATACTGACATATTTTGAGTGCAAATATTCAGCTATTGTATACTCGAGCATATATATATATATATATATATAT
>NW_024582719.1:330217-372717 GCF_018398535.1 Haplochromis burtoni
ATACTGTGGTCTATTAAGTATTTTCATATTTTTGTAAACTTTAGGAATGCCTTTTATGCTGCTGTTAATGCAAATATTTATACTGCCTATCTCTGCTGTACTGAACAGAGGTAAGGACAGTTTGAAACTGCAACAGTTTTTGGTTTGCCTTGAATTTATAACTGAAGATAGTCAAGGACTCCACATATTTGTGCAATATATACATTTAGAAGTCGCAATCTACACGCAGTCTTAAACACAATGTAAATTACAAGTGTCTTGTTAAGTCCGGCTCTGATGTTTTAGAGAATCTCTATTTTGCATCTGTATGGTTAGTAATATGTCATACAGTCAATTATTTGAACCTTTGCTATTTTTGTAAGTTTGCCCATTACCAAAGAAATGATGAGTTTATAATTTCAATGGTAGGTTTATTTAAACAGTGAGAGACAGAAAAATAACCAAAAAATCCAGAAAAATGCAAAGCGTGCTTTAGTACTTGGTGGCAAAAGCTTTGTTGGCAATCACAGAGGTCAGACGTGTCTTGTTGTTGGCCACACGTTTTGCACACATCTCAGGGGGGATTTTGTCCCACTCTTCTTTGCAGATCCTCTCCAAGTCATTAATGTTTCATGGCTGATGTTTGGCAACTCAAACCTTCAGCTCCCTCCAAGGTCTGGATACTGATTAGGCCACTTCAAGACCTTAATATGCTTCTTCTTGTTTTTTTTGCTAAAAACACCTTGTTTTAATAATCTGCTGACATCAGAATTTTTTAGCAAGATCAGAATCAGTAAATGTCTTCAATAACAAAAAAACATTAGGTAAACACCATAATCCTGTGTCCACATGAACCACTATAGCAAGTTGTTCTTTGAAGCCTCACATCTGCTGAAGAGGTGAAATATTAACTTCATACTCACACAAATTCTATTCAAATTAGCAAGCCGTCTGCATTATTATTACTACAGCTAATAGTAGACAGTAAAAGACTATGGAACAGCAGGTCTAAAGCAAAACTGACAGCTCAGGCTCATTTCTGTTTAATGAGATGAGGTTTAACACAGTCTCATATTCTCCACAGTGCAGTTCTACATCATATTAGGGAGGTATCTGAAGATTTTTTGCTTCACTAACTTTTAAGCTTTATATCTCCTGTTAGACATGGGTGGCCTTATAATATTCAGGTTATTAATCATGACATTTTTGTCACATTTATGTACTACTGCTGTCTTGCAATTCAGCAAATTGTTCCTTTACCCTTTTAGATTTTTATTTAATGATTGCCCACAGTCATAGATTAATTAGACTTTGTGTATTATTTCCCTAGGCAATGTTTAATTATTCTGATTACTTTATTCCATTTTTTAAATGCTTGATCAGTCAAACACATCTTATGTAAGCTTGTGTTGCCATAAATGGTTCAGCTTCCTGTGACATGTTTCTCTGATTGTGATTTATTTATTTTCTTTCAACAACGTGCACATTAATTTATATCAAAAAAGTTAACACCTTAGTGAACAACAAATTGGTCAGTCTGGAATGATTAACAGAGAGACATTAATTAGACTTTATTTTAACGAAGGCCATCATTAATGTAGACTTGTTTGAGCGTTAGGCTCAGTTTCCTTATTTTAGCTCAACCTGAATAATGTTTTTATGGCGGCTTGTTTCTCTAAAACTACACCACAGCCTTTGTTAACAATCCCACATTCATCAGAGTTTATCTAATGTGCTATGAGCAACATTAGAACAATGTCAATGGCGGTCAAACTCCCCATTTGCTAACATGATGCATCATTGCCAACTCCAGTAATGGACTTACTGGACATCAGCTGAATGACAGCCATCCTTCTGCTGTGTTGACTGATTGGAGACAACCAGTTGGCATGGTGCACGGGTACTGGGATGTTAAAACAGAGCTCAGAGGACTGATGGTCTCTCGGTCTCATGTTAGACAGGTTGTTATAAGCTGTCAGTCCAGAACTTCAACTTCATCTGCTCATTTCTTCAGTACCAAGCTGTCAATGCTCTTTCACACACTTTCACTCATGAAAGGGTTCAGCAGTTTAATGCTTGTGTGTGACAGTTAGGAAATACAGTAGATAGTAAGAATAACATTAGTGTCAGTCCACAGCTTTGGACCTTACTGTTTACATCTCTGAATACAACCTCACTGTCTTCCTCATATTTTAAGCTACAAAAGAAAATTATCACAATCCAGTTCCACTATACTGCCAAAGGTATTTGCTTGTCTACATTTACATGCATATGAACTTGAATGACATCCCATTCTTAATGCGGTTCACAGTAATATGATGTCAGCCCACGCTTTGCAGCTATAATGGCTTCAGCTCCTCTTAGAAGGCTTTCCACAAGGTTTATGAGTGTGTTCATGGGAATTTTTGACTATTCTTCAAGAAACATATTTGTGATGTTGGATGAGAAGACCTGGCTCACAGTCTCCGCTCTAATTCATTTCAAAGGTGTTCTATCAGGTTATGGGCAGGACTCTGTGCAGGCCAGTCAAGTTCTTGCACAACAAACTCACTCATCCATATCTTTATGGAGCATGCTTTGTGCACTGGTGCGCAGTTATGTTGGAACAGAAAAGGGCCATCCCCAAACTGTTCCCACAAAGTTGGGAACATAAAATTGTCAAAAATGTCTTTATGTACGTAGTCCACTTTCACTGGAACTAAAGACCATGCCCAACTCACCAATTAGATTGCCAGACGGAGCAGCATGACTCATGACCACCAGTGGTGGCGGGCTTTACACACTGCATCTGAAACTTTGAATGGCACTTGATGATGTAAGGCTTGGATGCAGTTGCTCAGCCACTGAAGCCCATTCCATGAGGTTCTCTTGGAGTTTGGAGGTCTGCAGATTGACTCTACAGAAGGTTGGTGACCTCTGCCCCTCATGAGGCTTAGTGTCCCCTGACCCCACTATGTGATTTTATATGGCCTACCACTTCGTGGCTGACTTGCTGTCGTTCCCAATCACTGAGCTCCTGAGAGCGACCCATTCCTTTACAAATGTTCGTTGAAGCAGTCTGCATGCCTAGGTGCTTGGTTTTATATACCTGTAGCCACAAAAGTGATTGAAAAACCTGAATTCAGTGATTTGGATGGGTGAGTGAACACTTTTGGGAATATAGTGTGTCTTACATACACCTGAATTATGCTCTCTCTCTTTCTCTCGCTTTCTCTCTCTCTTTCTCCCTCTCACTCACACACACACACACACACACACACGCACACACACACACACACACACACACACACACACACACACACACACACACACACTCACTTGAGCTTTAGCTGTGGGAATAGAGCAGCTAGATTAGCATAATAAATTTATATTAGGCATATTTAACCAGCCAATGCAGCCTCACAGCAACAAAGCTCCAAATGTGTCCCCTGTTGTTAACATTAACATAGCTGACCACTGTGTACATGGTATTATTCATCTTGGCATCATTTCCAGTGCAGACATAACTAAGGTATTGTTATTAATCATATGCATTTCAACAAAAATAAGCTTCTGATCTTAAGACCAGAAGCTTGGTGTTAGGATCAGGAAGGGGGATGGTCTGGTTTATTACACAAAATGACACACACTGTGGATTTAGCTTCAACTAAAGCCACAAATTCCATCTTGTGCTGTAACATGACTGTGCACATTCATCCTGATGTGTGTTTTGCACAGTCGTCCACCTCGACCACCACCTGCTTACTGTAATCTAGCTTATTAATGTGATGCAACATTTGTTGATATGTTTTGTAATTCTCATAATTCAGCCAATGATAAGGGAAGCTCTGTTTTTTTAATCTAAATGTCTACAAAAGACAATTTGGAGTGAATGATGTGACAGTGTATAACCTGGTTAGTCTGACATTTCAGTTGTTCCCATAACTGAGGCCCTCCAAGCATTAAAGGTCAATGAGTACATTAACTCCCTTTTTTTTGACACTATTCCTAATAATCCACTAAGGCATTCGAAATATCACTGAAGCCATATAATCGTAGTTTTTCTCACACAAGACAATTCCTTGACAGCAAAGAGAAGAAGGGAATAAAATGAAAACATAATAGCACAGGGGAATGGAAATGTAAGAACAAAAGGCCATTTGAATGATCAGGGACAAATTAATGAGGCTTCAACTGAAGCTGACCCAGGTGACAGGTCTGCTACATTAGTTCTGGTCTGACACTACTTTGCGCATATTTTATGTTTGTGTGAGTGTGTATAATACATTGTCCCATGCTACCTGATCTTGTTTTCCCATGTGACATGTTGCTGAGAGAAATGATTTAGTGTGGCTCCTGGCTCTAGGAGCTCTGTCACTTGGAAAATGGTTTGTGAAAATGCAAAACAGAAAAGGATTAGCTTGGAGTGATGCCAACCCAGGCAGCTTGAGAAGAATAGCTGAGAGACAATTGCAGGGAGAGTCGTAATGGTACTTCTCAGTCTGGTCATTCATGTAGCAGTCTGTCATCATTCCTATTTCCTCTTAATGTCCCCATCTATATGCATCTCTCCATATCTAAACCGTATAGCTGCTTTCCAGGAATGGATATGGATAGATCGATGAAGGCTCCTTTGCATTCTTCAGTTTTGCTAAAGTAGTGTCTAGTTATTCACATCCGTTTCTACTGTGATCACTTTTCTGAGTAAAAATTAATTAAAGGCTAACAAAGAAAAATCTGTCATGGTTGACTGTTTGGATGAGAACAAGGGAAAAAAGAGATACAATGCCAGGAGATATGAATAAAGGGACAAAAAGAAGATGAAGTACATGGAATCTGAAATGATGTAATGTAATGCAATGTGCCACAGTAAGACCTTAATAAACAATACACTCCCACAGACAGAAATAACATGTCCCAGTGAAATGATATATCACTTTGTTTCAAAGTATACAAGTATACATGAATATGTTTATTTTATTTAATGTTTTACCAATAAGAGATACTTTGATATGTAGCTAAAAAGGTTAAAAAATTATAAGATAATTCTATTACTGGCTAAATACAATTCTTGGACCCAGTTCTAATTTGATTTGATGAAAATTTACATGGAAATTTGCTTAATTTCAGTGTACCTTAAATGTGTTTAAAAGTATTTTCATACATGCAGTACTTCATATCCATCACACAAATCACACATTTCATGATGACTAAAAGGTAAGGGTGAATATAGAAGGAGACTTAATAACCATGTGACAGAGAAAGCACAATGTGTATAGATGAAAAAAAAAATGCTCAGGTTGGTATGGTTGATAACTCACTCCCAATTTCTCCTCTTTTGGATAAGTCTTCTTTTAGAGTACAGTTTGGGTTTTTGATAAAAGTTTAGATCATACTGAAAGATGTTCATCTTTAAAAGCTAAAAACTTTCCAGCAGCTGGATTTAGTTGAGCTTCAAGAAAACAAAACCTCTGCTGCTCAGCTTTCATTCTCTGGCAGCACTGTCACTCATTGTTCAGCATCAGTGGTGTTCAGTAGCTCCTTATTCACATCCTTGATTGCGTAATTTTCAGGTCTGTCTCATCTTTGTTTAATTGACATTACAAGCAGACAGGCCAGTTCATAAAGTACTTATCCACCACCCGCAACATACACAAAGGTCAGATCCTGCACTGATGCATTCCTGCAGATGGATTTGGAAGTTTTCTGTAGTTCACCCAACTATCTCGCCTATCCTCTAAATCACTAATGATAGTTCTTTGACTAAAACAAAGACTTTTTTAGAGGACAAAGGATAAAGAATAAAGGGACTGATCAACATGAACAGAAAGGAAAAGTACTGCTTGTGCACAAAAAGAAGATGCTGACAGAGCAGTATTGCTCTGCTTTCAGTTATTGCAGTCAATAAAAACTAGATCAGTCTTCAAAAGCGGCCAATGACCTCAACCGGACCACCGTACAATAATGATCAACATTGATTCATGTTCATACAGAAGGTCATGCATTCAGTTTGCGGCCGTTCAGTTTGTCAGCATAGAAATTAATTGTGGCTATTCCATTCACAATTATTCACAGTATGTGAATAATTACTTGTTATAGTTACGTGCTAGGTAGTTACATTCACTGCAAGTTTTGAGGATTTTATTACTAAAGCTAAATTACACTTTACGCTCATTTTAGAACAACTCTGCAGCTGCAGCTCAGATTGATGGGTCGTAACAACACTGAAACGCTTCCACCATTTGACTGTATCAGCACCTGATTATTCAGCAGCCTTCTTCAGCCTCTAATTATGCAGCATAGTCTGAAATAGATTGTAGAAAAGCACACTGGAGAATTTGTGGTAAAAGTATGACATATGACAATTACCTGCAAATAAACCTTTAGAGGTAACCTGAGAGCCATTGCAAGAACAAATCTTTATTTATATTCCTATGGAGTGCACCATATTGCTGCATATTTGAATAGTTAGAATGGTCGTTCAGTTTGAATGTCACTCTCATCACCCTGCGGTACATATAATAGTTTTTCACAATAAACACACTGAACAATTTCCCAGTGGCAGCTTCATTTCTTATTTTAGCAAACTGTTTCTGTGATGTCTGATCAACCTGCTTGTTGTGAATGTGAAACATTAAGTCTGATAAAATATTAAAGAGAAAATATTTTGCTGAATTTTCTTCTGCTGATGGCAAGACATAGCAGTACTGAAAAAGTATAGTGGTGGGAATATTGCTTCCAACCACACAAAAGGTCAGCAAGAGTGCAGGTTTTGTATAATAATTATAATATTAATAATAATAGGAATGTATTCTTTATTAATCCCCATAGGGAAATTACTCCTCTGCATTTAACCCATTCACTCAGTGAAGTAGTGGGCAGCCACCAATCCAGCGCCCGGGGAGCAGGATTGGTTTTGAGGTTATTTTGAGGTTCTTGTATGTTCTCAGCAAAAAGATGCTGAGAGAGCTGAGAAAGCTCTGTTATCCATTTGTAAATTGAATATGAGTGTGATGTGATCTGATGTTCAATTCATATCCTAACTTCAATTCAGTTCAATTCAATTTTATTTATATAGCGTCAAATCATAACAACAGTCGCATCAAGGCGCTTTATATTGTAAGGTAGATCCTACAATAATACATACAGGGCAAAACCCAACAGTCATATGACCCCCTATGAGCAAGCACTTTGGCGACAGTGGGAAGGAAAAACTCCCTTTCTGTGAGAGAAGGAAGGCGGGATAAAAGACATGCTGTGCCAAAGATTAATAACAGGTATGATTCAATGCAGAGAGGTCTATTAACACATAGTGATCCAACCCTAACTATATGATTTAACAAAAAGGAAAGTTTTAAGCCTAATCTTAAAAGCAGTGATAGTGACTTTCTCCCGAATCCAAACTGGAAGCTGGTTCCATAGAAGACTGACAACTGAAGGCTCTCCCTCCCATTCTACTTTTAAATACTCTAGGAACAACAAGTAAGCCTGCAGTGCGAGAGTGAAGCACTCTAATGGGGTGATATGGTACTACAAGGTCATTAAGATAAGGTTGGGACTGATTCTTCAATACCTTGTATGTGAGGAGCAGAATTTTAAATTTAAATCTGAATTTAACAGGGAGCCAATGAACGGAAGCCAATATAAGAGAAATATGCTCTCTCTTTCTAGTCCCTGTCAGTACTCTTGCTGCAGCATTTTGGGTTAACTGAAGGCTTTTCAGTGAGTTTTTGCGACACCCTGATAATAACACAATAATTACAGTAGTCCAGCCTGAAAGTAATAAATGCATGAACTAGTTTTTCAGTGTCACTCTGAGACGAATCAAATTTTAGAGATATTGCACAAATGAAAGAAAGCAGTCCTATATATTTGTTTAATATTAATATTGAAGGACATATCTTGATCAAAAATGTCTTTAAGAGATTCCCTCAGTTTAAGTGATTGGTGTGTTATCTGGCTTCATTGATAGATAAAGTTGAGTGTTATCTGCATAGCACTGAAAAAACTTTTTCAGCTTTGTCTATGAGTGTACAGTCATATATTATGTAGTGATTGAGTAGTGTGGTGTAGTGATGTAGTGACATTTCCCTAATAAGTGAAAAATTGCCAGTGTGATTATCATTTGATTGTCGTGATGATCACAAATCTGTTCGGAGTTACATCAGTAAGGGCACCTGGTGAGTTCTAGTGGTGTACTCAGGTGGATGTGTCCAAATTGAGGACTAAGGGATCTTCACTAAAATAGAATACATAGGAGTCTTCAATTTTACATGTGACTCAGGTGGCACATACCTGAAATTAAATCCCCCCATAGTAGGAGTCATATTGACTTTTCAATAAAACCAGATTTATTACCAGGCTGTCATCCAATCCACAGGTTTGCAGTTTGATATTAGCACAGTGTCTAAGAGTGTGTTTCTTTTTTTAAAGGAAAAAAAAAAAACAGTTCTAGATAATGTAATAAGAAAAGGGAATTATTTTGTCATCCTTCACTGACTGATCAAGCTTATGTTGTATGATAATGACAAAAGTATTGTTTAGTCGCCTATGAGAAAGTATACTGTAGTGAGAAAATGGAAAACAGCCTAAGCTATTCAATTCAATACTAATAGTGTTGAACATATTTAGTCTGGGACAAAGTCGCATGTTGTAATGAATATTATGCTAGATAAAGGGATTCTAGCAGGTGTGTAATCCCACATTTTATTGTAACATTAAATTGTTTTTGGTCATGAGACCTGAAGTAGATTTGACATCAAAGTAAATAGCAGGCCTTTTATATATAAATAAAATTGAATAGAATTGAATAGAAGGCCTTAGAAACAGTGGCATGCAACTTCAGATTAGGAATAGAGGGTTTCATTGGCTAGATATTAAGAAATATCATTGAGTGAGAAAAGGTATGTCTGATATCTCAAGGTATTAAACCATTTTCAGTGCTTAGTATTACAAATGAAAGTTTTGTGTCATTACGGGGTTTCATATTTTCCAAGAAACCATTCATCACTACTGAGCTAAGACTGTTTACTTTGATTTCGTTCTAATCTATCGCTATGGGCTCATTGTTAGCCTGAAAATAGGCAAACAATATAACTGATGTGATGTGAAGAATTAGAAATGATAGATTATCATTGATTACCTGGGTTGATGCAACTATTAATCATTTCCATTTGGTCTTTAAAACAGGTCTGGGTGTCACGGTTCTGGGTCGGTTCGACCCAGCATTCTGTGTTTATTATGTTTATTAGGTTTATTCTTGAATGATCGTTTTGTTACCTTTGTGATTTGTTGGTTATTATTGTTATACAGTTATACAGTTGTGTACTGTATTTATTCTTATTGTATCCTAATTTTTGCCTCATAACTTTTGCACTGTCCACTTCCTGCTGTGACAAAACAAATTTCCCACGTGTGGGACTAATAAAGGTTATCTTATCTTATCTTATCTTATCTTATCTTATCTTATCTTATTTGAATTCTATGTTTCTGTTTATTCATGTTTTAGGATTTGTTCTTCGGTTGTGTCTCACGTTTAGTTTTGTTCAGGTTCCATGTGTTATATTCTGTCTGTCTCTAAGCGTCAAGTCTGCGTCTTTGTGTAGTGTTTTCTTGTTTCCTGTTTTATTGCGAAGGTCTGCGTCTCGTGTGAGTGTGTTCAGTTTTACCTCCATTGTCTCGTGTCGTTAATTACTCCCACCTGTGTGTAATCTCCCTGTGTTTCTCTGAGTGTATTTAAGTTGTGTCTTCTGTCATTGTAGTCGCTGGTCCGTCTGTGTATCCACCATGTCTCACTCGTGTATTTTCCCTGCTGTCCGTCGTCATTCTCCGCTGCTCATCCTCCTTCATGTTCATGTCCTGGTTTGTGTTCACTAGTTTAGTTGTTCTCAGTTTAGATAGCCTTCTGTTCCTTTTGCTGTTTGCCCATTTTTATTTTGTGTTTATTAAACCACCCTCACACCTTTACAGGTGCCTGCGTTTGGATCCTCCTTTATTTCTTCCACATCTCACTCGCCGTGACACTGGGATCAGTCCATTAGCATAGTGACTCAGCTTTGTTACCAAATAACAAAGTCAAACTGAAAAGCTCCTCCAACTATCCACACCCAGTTAAGCATAGCATTATTAAGGGCATCATAGCTGCTGCCCTGAGGTCACTATAAGTAAATAATACAAAATAATAAATACTAACTGACACTGAAACTTAATACTCATTTGCACAGACGTACATATACACATTTGCAACAGCATCGATACAAACAGTGCCATTTTTGCCTCCTCCAGCTGACACACATGTAAAACTACTTTTTTTTTCTTTTCATCTCGTCTTATCATTTTATTGAATATGATTTGTATATTCAGTCACTGTCTCTGTGAAATAAACTGTGAAATAAAATTTATAATTAATTCTGTATTATCAAGTTAATGCACATTTTTCATTTTTGTCTTTTCTAATCTGAGATTTGCTGCAAACAATGAATGTTATAAGCAGGTACAGAAACCTGTTGTTTTTTTTTATCAACTATATATATATATATAATTGATACATTTAATTTTAAAACAATAATTTTAGAAGGGGAGGAAAATCAGCAGTTATTTTGGAGTTTCAAATTGTCCTGTAGGTCATTTTTATATGTTATCATTATATTGTATTTTCAACTTTTTACTCATTCATTTTTCTGTGAAAGTGAATTTTCAGTGCTGGTTTTTATATGCCTATAAATTTCATCATGGTGATTGAGTGCTAATGTCTTTCTTTCTTTCTTTCTTTCTTTCTTTCTTTCTTTCTTTCTTTCTTTCTTTCTTTCTTTCTTTCTCTTTTTTCCCTCAACTGCTTGACACTGAACCTCTTCAATTGTGGATCCTGAAATGCAGGTAAAACATCAAGTTGTGTGTGTGTGTGTGTGTGTGTGTGTGTGTGTGTGTGTGTGTGTGTGTGTGTGTGTGTGTGAATACACTGGTTGCCAAACAACTTGCTCATAGTAGATTTTTCAGTGTTCCCCTCTGTGTTACTTGTTGCTATTTGTGGACAGTGAATCATTATCGTTCTACATTTCACTTCATACAGTGAGAACTTTATGGTTAGTTTGTGATGGTGTGATGAATTGCATTTATTATTTTCAACTGCTTTGGCGAGAGAACAGTTTGCAGCATAATCCCAAAGAATCCAAAGATCACAGTGCTAAACATGTCTGTGTGCAGGTCGTGTGTTCCCTGTCCTTGGTAGTTCGTAGTCAAAAGATATTTAGACAGCATCACTGACATAGCTTGTCAGTGTTCCTGAGAAGAGGTCAGATTTTGCTCTGCTGTGACTTTTTAAATGTTGGTCAAGTAGCATTTGTAATTTGCACAACAGTGTAACTAATACATAATAAGCAGTTTATAGCAGGAGAATCAGTCTAATAGAAAAAGATGGATGAATTCTTTCTGTCACGCTCACACTGATGTGCAGCCTCAGGTTCAAATGCTTCTCTAAGACCACCATTGCAGAGTAGATTTAATTGAACTACATGAAATCCTTTACCTTAAGAATTCTTTGTAGTTTAGAGCTGAGAAATCTGAAATAGAAGGAAAACAGCTTGAACGTAGTCTGATAGGAGTTTCTTACACTTTGTATCTATTGTTGTGTATTCCATGCACAACTGAAGATCGTTGTGCTCTTCCTCTCAGAGGACATAAATTGCATTTTTTTGAAATGCATGGATGTGCTCACTGATCCAAAGATTATGCACATTCAGGCCAGCTTCTGCACAGGGGTTTGTTTCTTTTTCTTTGTTTGTTTGTTAATGCCCCAGTGACTCCAACCTGACAGATTATTATTCAAAAACTCAGCATGTGGTGCTATTGGGCTAATGACTCTCCTTCACTGATACATTTATAACTAGCAGATGTTCTATCAAAGGTCAGATTTCCTGTTTCCAGTATCAAAGGGATGCTTTACTCGAATAATTAAAAGCACCTTTATCAAAGGCTAAGATCAGCATTGCAGGATTACACAACTCATAACACCTACGAGAATTTGTTGCCAAATTTGAACTGTTTTGTCTTTAGGAATTTACTGCAGGTTTTCTTTTCAAATTGAAAACAGCAGGATGTGTCGTGGATGTCATCTTGGGTCATGCCTAAACCAGCTACTTTGTCCAAAGTCTGTCAGATAAATATTATGTCCTATATTATGTAAAACTGTTGAATCTTTTTATATACCAAGAAGGGCAAAGACTATACTAAATTCTTGATGTTTTACGATGGTTTTATTACAACGTGATGATGTCCGCCTGCTTTTATAACAAGACACTGATGTTTATCAAAGCATGAAATATTAAAATGGTGTATTTTATTATCTTTACCCATATGATTGGAGCAGAATTGGCTGAAAACTCTGGATTCTATAAGCTGTAAAAACTTGAACTTTCAAGATATATTCATATCATTTGTACTTTTGTGAAACTTTGTGGCGTCACCGTGATGTCATAGGGCAGTGTCATGGGGAAAACAAAGGAAAAAGTGTGTTGTACAGCTGCCCCTTCATGTAATATATTTCTCAATATGGTTTACTCAGTAAATTTTTTTATCAAGGTCAATTTTGAACTTGGTCACATGGTCAAGGTTAAATGCCAACCTACATATTCTTTCAATCTCTAGTATATTATTGTGAATTTTGAAGATGATCACAAAAAATTGTGGGTAATTTTTTAAAAAATATGTAATTTTTTTTTCTGATTTTAATGTTTGGTGTGAAATTTTCACCAAAATTAAATCACCTTGAGCTGTAATTGGTATCTATCGTCACACAAAAGGATTTTATCTCGATACCTTGGGCTATTTCTTATCCTATGGAGGTATGTGCGTCCCAACACCATCACTGGTCTTCACCAAAGTGGTTCAAGGTGAATGATGTTACTGACAGCATGAGGTTCTTTACAGTGTCTCTCACACACAGACATGGCATGTATATTTTTTTTCACTGGATTAAAATTCTCTGAAACCACCATTTGCTTTGGTTTGACCCAAACTGGTGGATCCCAAATCAATCTTGGTTCACTACATGAAATTTCAGGTAGAACAGCCTCAATGTGGAAAGTGTTTTGTAGCACCTGTACAATAGTATAAACTTTGAATTTGAATAATAAAATATTCCGTATAGTGCCAGTCACTGGCAAATTTCTGTCTAAAAAGTCAATATGTACGGATTGAAAATGATTTGATTTTAAATTAGGTATTTATGGTCCTTATGTTATATATTACCAATAATTATGTCTAACAGGCCACAGGAAAGAGATCATATGATGCAGAAAAGAAGAAAGGTGAACCAGAAAACGGGATGGGGAGGTTTAATACGGCCACAGCCTGTTCTCATTCCCAGCCCCCGTGTTAAACCCTTAAATACTTTGAGCTGCGTGAAGAATGGTGGTTTGACAGTTTAATAAAGTTAAAAGGTTTCTGCTGTGGAGCTTTAGATCTACACTTTTGGCCGCCATGGTCAGACATCTATCAGAGCTGTACAAGACGTAGAAGAGGAGGAAGAGAAGACAAATTAGTCAGGCATTTTCTTTTACCCTTGAAACATAATGAGCATGTCAGACTTCCCTTGAAAAGCGATAGAGAAATATTTATGCATACGTCAGAATGCACACATAAAGAAGAAAAATCTTAGAGAACACATGAGACCTCAGGGTATTTTAATTATGTCTCCAACAACTTAATTTGAATGAGCTTTCTGAATTAAATACAGTCCTACATACACTTGCATGCTCTGAAGAATTTCATTTCTTTTGTATTACCTTCAAAGAATGTGTAACTGTTATTAAAAATAACACATTTATTGTAATCTTTATTATTTATTTATTTATGATAAACATTCCATCCTGATGAATTACAAAACCAAATTTCACATGTGACAACATGTTTATGCTAAGCTGCAGGGAAATCTCCTTATCTGTTGCATTTAAGAGTGTTTGGCAAGTGTCCTTTCTGGTGCCTTAGACGTCCATCTAGTACTAAGAATAACAGGTGATCTTTTATTTGTAATATTTAATAGAAAAAAATGACATTCACATGTTGAGATCTTTGTTTTTACCTGATCTTTGTTGCATTTATTGTCAGTGACGCACCTTTTTGTGATATGCAGTTATACAACTGGAAATTCCTGCATGACAAATGTTTATAAGACAAACAATTGTTTCTGCTAAATCACTACATAATTAATATTTGACTGTACACTCATAGACAAAGCTGAAAGAGTTTTTTGTAGATGTGTAGGACCATTTTTTCACAACTCGCTTGTCTGCTTCATCTCCAAAGTGTAACAAGCAGTAAGAGTTAACTGCCTGGAATTATAACTAACCCGACTCAGTTTTATGTTCAACTTATTGAAGGCTGAAAAGCCTTTAAGAAGAAATAATCAGCTAGCTGTTGTAGTAAGCGTTTCTGTTGTGAAAAGAATCATATGCACTGCGTGACAGGGTTCTATATAGCTGAATGTTGAAAATGCAAACTGCAGTATATTGGTAATAAAACATAAGACCAAGGACTGCTTTCATCAGCATTTGGAATGCTTAGATGTCAAAATGCTTACAGAGGTATTTCAAAAGAATCTGCTACTATGGGTGCTCGAGGAGCGCGGGGAAAATTATAGGTAAAAATCATGTATCTATTTTTCTTTAACAAAAATGAAATAATATTATATTAATATTCAGGCTTAGTCAGTCAGCCATATTTGATATCCTTCATCGTTATTGACTCCAAAATAAATAACTACATACATAAATCAATGGACTTTTTAAGTGAAAAAACAGCAACTTACATTTAAAATTGTGTTAGTTTGTTCAGTTAGTTGCTCCAGAACAGGGGTGTCGAACTCCAGGTCTCGAGGGCTGGTGTCCTACAGGTTACCCTGGGTCAACACACCAGAACTCACTCCAGGCCTCTGGAGAACATCAAGACATGTTGAAGAGGTAATTTAGCCATTTAAATCAGCTGAGTTGATTTAAAATTCACTGTGGTAGTGTGCAGATGCAAAATGACCAAATGGACAAATCAAGGGTATGATATCACTAATTAGCGACAACATGTTGCTCCTGTAGTATTAACTTGAGAAAATGGCCTGTTACCCCACAGAAAAGACTCCAGGTGTAAAACGAATGAGGGACACATGAGAACTTAAAATTTCAGGCACAACTGATTGTAAACACAGTTGGCATGAAGTTATATTTGTAAATAATTAAAGCAAATTTTGCTGTGACAGACAACAGCTATTATTAATAAGGAAACAAAAGAAAACAAGGTACCACTCATCCATCCACTCCTGTTTTCTTAACCATCGTAGGTTCTCTGGGACACATTTTTATATATTTATCATTATTTTTATTTATATTAATAAATGCTTCCCATGGTGTTCTAATTTATTATTATTTCTGAGTGAAAAAGCAGCACATTTTAAATACACAGACGCAGGGTGATGCATATTTTAGTGGCGGCGCATTGCACAGACACATTTCTGTTTGGTTTTATGCCAGTCATCCTGCTGCCAAAAGACTGCTAATTAGCACTCTGGTATCTGTTGATTCCAGACAGTTGATTCCAAGCACTTTGTGTGCAGTATATTGTGAGTATATTATTCATTAATTTAACTTTTGTCTCTTCTGATCTTGGATGGTAGCGGCCCAACTCACACTGTATCTATCACATCTTTTACTCTGTCTACAGGATTAGTAATTGGATGTTACAATAAAAACAAAGTCAGTCATCTAAACTTGGTGGAGTTTTTTGAAGTGTGCAAGGGTTGCCCCATAAAAATGTCATAAACTGTCTGAAAGAAAGTGCATATCCCTGTGTCTTATCATTAAATCTTAAATGTGGAATTAGATGATAAAGATGATGTGAAGAACCTTCCTTCAATCATACTTTTAGAAATGTAAGGAATATCATAGGTCCTACCAGTTTTATAATACTACAGTATTTGTTTAAAAGCTTCCTGTTCTCATCTGTTCACTCGCTATATTGTGACTTGTTTGCTAACGCTCAAATACTGTACTTATGAAAAGCAGAATAACTAATTAGTCACAGTTTACCGTTAGCAAGTTCCCAGTTTCCTTGACTCTCTCTCTCTCTCTAACATTGTTGCCCTTCTTTTCCAGCCGTCTTCAGCTGTTTATGACACCCTCAGCCTCTTAGGGTTCCCCACTGCACCCTAAAATATCCTTTGCCGTTAGCAGATCTCCTGCCATTATCTTGATGGTGAATTTGGAATGAACACACAAGAATATACACATACAGGAAAATCATACTTTTCTTTTTCGAATACTATTATACATTTTCTATTAGGCCTCAGTCACACGGGCCTGCAGACCGGTCAGTGCCCCCTTTAATTGGAATCACGCAGCCTCTCCTTCACAGTCTTCATACTAACAGAAGGTGGCTCTACATATGCTCTTAAAGTTATAACTTTAAACACTTTCTTAAACCAGCTTCATAGACAATGTTAATTTTTTTTTTTAGAATAGGTATAAAATAACCTGAATACATGTAGTGTTTCATGTTGACTTTAACATTATTGACTTATAGCAATGAACGATATTTAAATATCTTTATTTAACTCTATTCTTTAGACATATTTAGTGACAAACAGCAGTTTTATCAGAAATCCTTGCTTTATCAATTCTTAAAATTGAATTGAATTCCAAAAAAGTCTAAATGTATCAAGTATTTCAAAGTCCTCATCACAGTTTTCTTAATTCATATTACATGTAATGCAGAACAGATTTTATGTTTTCCACATATCAAAAACTAGAATTAATAAACCTCTCCAAATTATGCATAAATTAAATTTCATAGTCTGACAGAATAAATGCTCAATACCATACTTTAGGGATCAAAGCCAATTTTAATTTGGTCTGAAGTTCTGGACTGAAATCACAGTCTCTTTACACACGGTGCTATATAAGTTGCCAAAAATAACTGGAGTCGTGAAGGTCTCGGTCAGCTATTCTATCAGTTTTAATTGTGACTGTGACCATTGCTGTCCTAGGCCTGGGGCAAGAAGAAAATATGAGTGTTATTATCCAGAGAAGTTAGTTTGATGTGTATGCCTGTGGAGTTGGCAGAGACTTGATTCTCAAAGGTTCTCTTTGTGAAAAAGGAGTGTTGAGGAACTGTAAGGAAGAGAACATAATTAAGACAAAGACTTTGACAGTTGTGCTTTGAGATGTTCAAAGTGTGGCAACAGGTTTACATTTGGTCCATTTTGATTCGGGCCATTCCACTGAAAATCATGGTAATCAAAACCTTATGAAAGGAGAAATGATGGAGTCCTGGGATCTGTTATTTTAAAAACCCTGAATGTATCTTATTGTTTATGTCATATGTTCCTTTTTTCAATAGTAATTTACATGTATACATGTATGTATTTCAATTAGTATCTAATTGAAATGTATACATCATCTGTGTTCAAACAGCCAATAAGATTGACGGAGCTCTTGATAAGATGATTTCATGATTTTATTCCTGGGTTTGCTGTTGTGTCTCCTGCTCTTGGCAGGGCTAAGAGTTCTCCTGTTTCTCCTGTTCTCACATCTTATACTCACCTGGGCCATAGTGCAAATGTGCAGTGCTATATGTCATGTAAATATGCCACAGGTATTGTAAGAAATTGAAACTCTTGTCCAAAATCTCGAGATTCAACATAGAAAGGTTGATCAGCCAGTTATACAGCAGGTACATCTTAGAAAATGGTTTTGTTCAGCTTAGAGCATGTAGGATGAACAAAAGTGAGCTGATAGGCACTTAAGCACCAACAAACAATAAATCACAGCCAGCAGCCTGTGTGCCACTTGCCTTTTCTGACTGCACTTGGCTGTATTACTTTCTTTTCAAGCCAGTCTTGATATCTGGCCAAAGATCAAACTTGAATCCTCTGAAAGGCAAGGGGGAAAAGTCTGCCACTAAACGATCAGTTAGCAGAACACAGGCCATTTCATACAGTCTGAAAACATGAATATTTGACCCTTCATAACTTCAGAAATACATATATTCAGCACTGAAAGACACATTTAGCCTCTTAAAAAAGGCAACAAAATCAGTGTTACAATGTTACCCACTTTAACTGTGACAGTCATCCAAAGTCCAAATCTTGGAGGGCTTAGGGGGATATTAAGAAAAAAAACCCATTGTTGATTATTTTGAGATTAAAGTTGAAATTTTGAGATTAAAGTCCAAAATGTATTTTGAAAAAAAAAAGTCAAAATATGGGGATTACCGTTGTTGTTTCACAACAAACTGACATGGCTTCTATACTCTGTACGAAATTCCTTGTTTAGATAAGTTAGTGAAACAAACTGATCAGCCGTCTTGTAATACCACATACATCCTCTTTATTGCACGAGGACGGAGCCATCGATTACCTTGCATCTGTCCATTACCAGCCATTTCCTTTCGGGCAAATCCACTCTTCCACATTTATGTGTATTTTCGTCTTACCAGATGCCGCTTCGGTCACCATCTTTTCAATGTCCGTATACTGATCAACACACTGTGTTTATCTGCTAAAAGACAAACTATTCCCTTCCTTGTTACTGAAACTGATTCTGAAGTACGCTGAGGATATAGCAGCCGTGGCAGTTTGTCTTGAAACAACAACTGTAATCTCCACAAAGGTACTGTTTATAAGGTTGGGCAACCTGCAGTCAGCTGAGACTGAAGAAGTCTCAATGTTTTATCGCATTGGCAGCAAAAGCCTTTAGAAAGACACGTTAGATCATTAAGAAGGACCATCAACTTCTACCATGATGGGGAATTATTTCATGTGACACCTTTTCATGTGAAACCTTTTCTCCTCTTCCCAAAGAATTTGAAGATTTGCTACCAAAATGTAACTGAGCAGCTTAGTAGAAGAACAGGGATTACAATGGGAAACCCGCCTAGTACATTGTTTTACTTATTAGACTTTAATTTTGTCAGTAAGCGTATGCAATATAATGCATTTATTTCTGCATGATAGCTTTGGAACATGACAATGAACAATGACACTGGAGCACAACTTCAGTCCTCCTGCTGCTGTGAAGTAAAGAAAATGTCTTTAGAAATTGGGATGACTATAACTAATGAGGTAGTGCAAGTCACCTAGAAATCGGAAGGGTGATGCTCTAGTATGTATGCCAAATATCTTTGGCAAAATACTAACGCTAACATTATATAAGCGCTCTATAACAACCAGTCCAAATTTATTGGGCCAAATGGCTTATTCTGTTTCATCAAATTTCACGCTCTCTGTAAATACTAAATGTAAAATGCCAATTCTGTTTATATATATATTAGGGGTGCAACGATATTCCTATCGATATTGAACCGTTCGATACAGTGCTTTCGGTTCGGTACGCATATGTATCGAACAATACAACATTTGTAATTTATTTTATCAACTTTCCTTCTGACGATGCTGTCTGTGTTGAGCGCTCAGTGAATCTGTGTTCGACTACTCCGCCTAGGCTGCACTGTCGAGCGCAGATCCACTGAGCGCTCAACACAGACAGCATAGTCAGAAGGAAGAGCGCAGGGCACCTCCCCCACCCTCATTCAGATCTGGCGTTTGGAATTATTTTGGTTTTCATGTGACGTATGACCCTGAAGGTAAGCGAGTCATGGACTAAAGTAAAACAGTATGTTGGATGTGCCATGCAATGCTCAATTACATGGGTGGGAACTAGTGTGTTAGCGCAGTTAGCTCGTTAACGTGTTGGCCGTCTAGCCCCATGCACGGGCGATCGGCGGTAGCTCGTTAACGGAGATTTGCCGTGTTGTGGCGTTAAGGTCATTTCAACGAGATTAACCTGAAAGCACTAGTGGGAACACAAGCGAATATGACTGCACATTTACGCCGACATCATCCTAGTGCAAAGACAAAAACAACAAGCATGCTACTAACTTTAGCCGAGTCATTTAGACAGCTGTTAGCACATGATTCTCCTTATGCTGCTGAGAATATAGCCCAGAAGAAGCGGATAGTATAGCTTTTATTTTGGAAAGAGCCATTTCTCTGTAATAAACTCTCTTTTCCAAAGATGAGTGATTCCTCAATCAGATACAGGGCTTGCAATATCGCTAGCCCGACGTCCCGGAGCTAGCGATTTTTTTCAGTCGGGCTACCAAAATCTATCTCTTCCCTGCCCGTCGGGCTATTGTAGGAAGGAAAAATATATGTCAATGCTTTTGCATTCTTTCGAGAAATGTAGCTGGGTAATTATGTCATTGGCATCGGTGAGCCACTGTCAATATGTGACATATTGAAAGTCGCGTTTGAATTTGCGCTTGTTTTTTTGCTTTCACTTTGCAATCGCGCGAACTGTGTATAGAGAGCGACAGCACTGATCTGTGAGTGATGATAATTTGTGCACCAATTCCTCTGACATCGTCTTATTAATCGTTAGCTTACTATGCAAACATGACAAGTGAAATCTCCCGCAGCAAGCTTAAACATGTGAGAGGTTGATCGCGCAGAGAATCGCTGAGCTTATGTGAGTGCGTGTGTAAAAGCAGCAGGATATATATTTGACTACGATGACCTGGATGACTGAGAACCTTCACAGACAGATATATATTTTAGTTCTGCTGAGCCAAATAAGACAGGTCAGGGTGAAGAAAGTGACAGCCAAAGAAAAGCTTACCACAAAACGGAGAAGTTATGACAAATCAGACTATAAGGCAAAAAGAAAGTGCAGCTTTATGGTTTCATGGACAAAAGTAATTTCTGTGGCTGCAATATGACGAGCTAAATAACCAGGGCTGCACATAAGTGGTCCGCAGGTGCGCATTCGCTGTCAAAATAAAAAACACGCACAAGGGTTAGGGTTAAATTTAAAAACTGTACTTTTGAGTTAAAATATATATTTATAATTTTAATAAATGACAAATTAAAAAGCATGAACATTTTTTTGTATCGAAAAAATATCGAACCGTGACACCAAAGTATCGAACCGAACCGAACCGTGAATTTTGTGTATCGTTGCACCCCAATATATGTGTGTGTGTGTGTGTGTGTGTGTGTGTGTGTGTGTGTGTAGCACTTAATCACAATATAAAAAAATCTAATATTTGCTTTTATGTTTAGATTTTAATCTGTGCTGATTTCGCATTAAGCCTAGAAGAGACAGTAATTTTTCTCGATTTCAGCTTCATTTCCTGTCTGCCATCTCACTAACACAATTTCAAAGCACTGCAGGTAACTGGAGGCCCATTACACAAAACAACCAATGCCAATAAATAAATGACGTAGTTGGTCACAGCTGAAAGATCCATCTGTGATAATTAGATGGGCATTACAAACAGGGATGTGTCTGTGAGCCTTGCTGTGCTGCTTCCACTTTCTCCAAATGACTGATTGGAGTTGTTTAGCTCCTGAATCACAGAGACTTTACATTTGTGGGGGGTTTTTTTTTGGGTATTTTTGTTTTTATTCATTATCTTTTTTTTCTTTTTTTTTTGTGAATGCAATTCCCCGCCATCAGACATAAATATATTTTGAATGACCATAAACATACAGGCCTTCATTAAGAACTACACTTGTGTTAAAAGTAGCACAATACAATCAAAACTTTTTGTAATTAAATAGTTGCTCTTGTCTGATGTGGTGCCAGCAGATAGATCGTGTACTTGAACAAGAGGTAATTCTTAATTTTGTTTTGTTTTTTGGGAAAGGTACACAGCACTAAAAATTAAGTGACATAAAACTAAAATTTGAGTTCACACATAAATATAAGTTCGAGTCTGTAATTTGGGATGCAGCTGGTTCAGTTTATTTATTTAATTTTTAAAATTTGTATATATATTTATTTATTGCCTCACAAAAACAGCATGAAAATATGGAAAATAGACTGTAATTATGTCTACTCAATCTTCCTCAAACAGGACTGGATGCCAATTTATAATAGCTGTTTATTGGAAGAGCCTTTTAAGAGTAAACCAATTAGGCGAAAATGAATGAAATCCCCCCTCCAGGAAGACACAAAGAAATTTGTCTCTATAGCCAACACAGATAAGAGAATTAATGGTTCTTTACAATGAAAAGTATGGGGTTTGTTTGTGCCATGCAATGCTACAGGTCATGTAATAGAGTATATTGTCTCCTAATCAGCGTTTAGCAATCTGATCTCCTGGTTCATCCACAAGGCTAAGCATAACATGTGAAGTTGCTCCTAATGCTTGCCTTGCATGGCTGCTCCGTGTCTTTTTGGGTGTGAGTTAAGTGGACATATAAGGCAACACAGTAAAGCAAATTCGAAAAGCTAAGGTGAATAAATCAAAAATGCTTTAAAGATACTTTTTTACTATTTAGATTTTCGACTACCACAGTTTATATTGCACAGCAGCGCAGAAACTCCCAATGTAGTTGTTTGCTAAAAAGCATCACACCTGGTGGACTGTTTTGCGATGAAGTGGTGCCAAAATGGGAGCGAGTTTCACATCCCGAGTGATGGGATGCATCTCATCCAGATGACAGTTTTTAGTTTCCTCAACAGCTGAAAAAAAAATTAGAGATTTTATCAGATGAAAATTTAAATCATTGAAATGTAAAGGACATTAAGAGACAATTTATGTCATTGAATCCAAAGAAGGAGTACAACTTAAACTCAAACAGAATATATATTTTAAGTTTCTAAATGTTTACACACATTAAAAAAAATTAAACATGTGAGTCTGCCCCTGTCCCCCGATTTGTTCTAAAGCAGATTGTACCATTTCCAAGTGAAATTGACAACCATAAATAATTATTATTCATACTTGCCAGGAATTCTACTGAGCTCACACATGCACTTTCACAAGTAAGTTAGACTTTCTGTAGGGTTTGTCACTGTACCTGCTCGTACTCCTCCTCCTCTGAGATGTTATTAATTATTCCATCATAAAGGTTTCCTTCCCCTGGCTGCTTTATTTTAAAGTAAAGATTCAAACTCTGATTCTGCTCTTTGGTCATATGAACTAACACAGACCCATCATCCACCACCCTTTTTTAATTTCTATCTGGTAAGGCACAGCTGTATTTGATGCTTACGTTGTAGCACTGCGAGAGCTGAAGACCACGCCAGTCAGAGTTGACTGAGGAAGTTATTGATCAATCTGAAGCCACATCTGATTTGATTTCTCTCTGGAGGCTGCAGCAGACTTGAACGTATTTGATTTATAAATAAAACCAGTGGTTTACACAGCTTGTAAGGTTTTGACCCTCATGTGGCAGCTGTCCAGTCTGGCAGGTTGCCTGTGACAGCAGCTCCGCAGCAACAGTAGGTGAGAAATTAAATTTAAAAAGTAGACAAAGGGTGGGTCAGCTGTAAATGTTTTAATATGGTGAAAATTTACTTGTGGTAAGAGTAACATTTTTTTAAACTGGTGATGCTACACGCCAGTGCCGTGATACAGTTTTACAGTCATGGTTTCAATTTATGCTACATGAGCAGCTGCCTCCTAGCAAAATAAAACTTTCTGATTTAGAAATCAACACATTATAATTAGCATCTTGATCAATGCGGGATTGCTGATGTTTTGCAGAGATATAATGGTGTGAACATAATGAAAGAAAAACAAAAACAAAAAAAGAAGAAAAAAACAATAGAAAAACGATATTAATTAAGCAAAATTACAAGAAAAAACCTAAATTATATATTTGGAAAATCACCGTTTCCAAATGAATTTGACTGTGGTATTCTTTTTTTCACATTAGGCTCTACCAGGCTCGCAAATGCACAAAAAAGGGGAAAATACAAAAAGGGATTATACTTTCCCTTAAAAACAAAATCATACATTATCATCATGGTCCCAAAGTAATGATGGTTTTCTTATTCAGACACAAATCTTATTAGGATGTGCTCAGGCCCCCGACATGCTAAGAATAAAATAATCACAATCTGCCTTTGCCTTTTGATAAATGCAATTATGTGTCCTTCACATCCATGTGATTGAAAATGTGATTTAAGCTATTATACAATAAATCACTACAAGGCAATTGGTGGAGACAGATTGGAGTGGTGTTATTGTATCCTTTATTCAATAGCACATGGATTAGACCAGACAGAAAAGAGTAGGGTAAGACCCCTCTAACTTATTGACACTGCATTTAGCCTTACGGCACACGGTCACCTGATCATCTTCTGAGTTAAACCAGCACTTTTCATAAAGTATATCTTTTCCTTTCTTTTAAAAAAAGACAATATTTGCATTACCTCTAAACTGGAGTGATTGTTGTTGAAAACCTGCACAGACAGTATGAAAAGAGATTATGTGACAATTCAAATTCTAGATTTATTTTTTACTCATTTTTCACTCAATAATATTGTGCAAGAGCACAAAGCCACTGGCTGCGAGCACAGCTGCAGCTGCTCCACCAGTTCTGTTTGAACTGGTTGTGGATTGTTGTGGATGAAGGTATTCCTATACCACAAGCTGTTTTATTGATACATCTGTAGACTACTGTGACTGTATTTACTGCTAAAATAAGCACCACTGTAAAAGGCCCTGTTAAACCCCACAGTGTTTAAATATGTAGTTCTCATATCAGAATTATTTTACTGATACAACACATGAAGAATATTGTAGCTTGTCTAGTATGGTTTATCCTGATCAAATGTAAGTTTACTGTTTATAGGAAAGTAATACTAACCAAAGCACACCACGTTATTATTTTTGTGTTATAATAAGATCCACATCAGCACTGGCAACAGTCCATAACTAGTTAAACTTTGAGGTTGTGCCGACTGGAACAAAACTGAAAAGAAAAGTATGTACGTAAGGCACTGTTTAGACATTTTTTATTCTTATATTCTTTTATTCTTATTCTTTTTATTCTTATTCTTATTCTTTTTAGTATACTTCTTCTGACAAAATGTGATTGATTAAATATCTGATTGCTGATGTTATACACCAATAAATTTCATTTTAAGGCTGGATATCCAGAAAAAAAAGTCTGTGTAAGTGCTGAAGGTTAGATGGATGTGGTCTTCATGTTGACTCAGCTACTGTCAACCCCCCCGCAAAAAAATGTTATTTTCTGTTTTGAGAAATGGATTCAATTGGAAATAAAGATTTGTTTTCAATTCAGACTGTCTCTTACACTCATTTTCACTCATACACACAAACACACCCATGCACCACAGTAGGATTGCCCTGTTGGAGATCAAACCGTTGGGACATGCATGTTCCATGCTGCCAAATGAGCTCTCATAAAGCAGTAAGTGTTCTGGGCTGTAGACCACATAGAGCTCCAATTTCAAAGCGAGCATAGATCAGTAATGCCTTTCATTCAGAGAATGATAGACATGCAGAGCTGCAAATTTAGTTAGGTAGATTATGTTAAATTAGTGTTTCCTCCAATACACACACACACACACACACACACACACACACACACACACACATATATATATATATATATTAGGGGTGCAACGATACACAAAATTCACGGTTCGGTTCGATTCGATACTTTGGTGTCACGGTTCGATATTTTTTCGATACAAAAAAAATGTTCATGCCTTTTTAATTTGTCATTTATTAAAATTATAAATATATATTTTAACTCAAAAGTACAGTTTTTAAATTTAACCCTAACCCTTGTGCGTGTTTTTTATTTTGACAGCGAATGCGCACCTGCGGACCACTTATGTGCAGCCCTGGTTATTTAGCTCATCATATTGCAGCCACAGAAATTCTTTTGTCCATGAAACTGCACTTTCTTTTTGCCTTATAGTCTGATTTGTCATAACTTCTCCGTTTTGTGGTAAGCTTTTCTTTGGCTGTCACTTCTTCACCCTGACCTGTCTTATTTGGCTCAGCAGAACTGAAATGCTTTTACACACGCACTCACATAAGCTCAGCGATTCTCTGCGCGATCAACCTCTCACATGTTTAAGCTTGCTGCGGGAGATTTCACTTGTCATGTTTGCATAGTAAGCTAACGATTAATAAGACGATGTCAGAGGAATTGGTGCACAAATTATCATCACTCACAGATCAGTGCTGTCGCTCTCTATACACAGTTCGCACGATTGCAAAGTGAAAGCAAAAAAACAAGCGCAAATTCAAACGCGATTTCAATATGTCACATATTGACAGTGGCTCACCGATGCCAATGACATAATTACCCAGCTACATTTCTGAAAGAATGCAAAAGCATTGACATATATTTTTCCTACAATAGCCCGACGGGCAGGGAAGAGATAGATTTTGGTAGCCCGACTGAAAAAATCGCTAGCTCCGGGACGTCGGGCTAGCGATATTGCAAGCCCTGTATCTGATTGAGGAATCACTCATCTTTGGAAAAGAGAGTTTATTACAGAGAAATGTCTCTTTCCAAAATAAAAGCTATACTATCCGCTTCTTCTGGGCTATATTCTCAGCAGCATAAGGAGAATCATGTGCTAACAGCTGTCTAAATGACTCGGCTAAAGTTAGTAGCATGCTTGTTGTTTTTGTCTTTGCACTAGGATGATGTCGGCGTAAATGTGCAGTCATATTCGTTGTGTTCCCACTAGTGCTTTCAGGTTAATCTCGTTGAAATGACCTTAACGCCACAACACGGCAAATCTCCGTTAACGAGCTACCGCCGATCGCCCGTGCATGGGGCTAGACGGCCAACACGTTAACGAGCTAACTGCGCTAACACACTAGTTCCCACCAATGTAATTGAGCATTGCGTGGCACATCCAACATACTGTTTTACTTTAGTCCATGACTCGCTTACCTTCAGGGTCATACGTCACATGAAAACCAAAATAATTCCAAACGCCAGATCTGAATGAGGTTCAATTTGCTTGTTGCAAGCGAGAGCTTAACTTCTGTCTCGCTAGCTTGCCCTGCGCTCTTCCTTCTGACTATGCTGTCTGTGTTGAGCGCTCAGTGGATCTGCGCTCGACAGTGCAGCCTAGGCGGAGTAGTCGAACACAGATTCACTGAGCGCTCAACACAGACAGCATCGTCAGAAGGAAAATTGATAAAATAAATTACAAATGTTGTATTGTTCGATACATATGCGTACCGAACCGAAAGCACTGTATCGAACGGTTCAATATCGATACGAATATCGTTGCACCCCTAATATATATATATATATATATATATTATATATATATATTATTATATATATATATATATATATATATATAATTATATCATAAATATATTATAGAGAGAGAGAGAGAGAGAGAGAGAGAGTACGAAAAGAACTTTATTTTTAGAAAAGAAGGCAAGAAAAAAAAAAGATTGTGAGAGGCAATATGGTGATCTGCTGGTTAGCACCATCATCTCCAAGTGACACACTTCAGCGTGCGAGTGTGACTGGTTATTTCCATGCGTATGTCCTGGAACTGACAGTCAACGGTTCAGATTGATGATGCAAGGATCCATCCATCATGAGGGCAGCAGATTTGCACAGTTCTCCTTGTCACCTGCAGCTCCTGTGAGAGGCATTTCCAAGTCAGTTGAGAAACAGATCCTCCCTGGGGCCTCTTCCCCACTGGACATGCCCGAAACACCTCCTAATCGCATCCTAATCAGATACTAGAATCATCTGGTAGTTGAATCAGCTGACTCCTTTCAATGTGGTAGAGAAGCAGTTTTATAGTTTTAACTGAATGGCTGAGCTCCTTACTCTCTTTATTGTCAGACACCCTTAGAGGAAGCTCATTTGAATTATTTCTATCCATGATTTCAATCTTTCAGTCATTACTCATTATTTCTTTACTTGGGACAGCAACTCATTCACAACAGCAAGTGGGCACTCCACCTGTTTCAGAGGTGAAGAGATTTGGAGTTGCTATTTCTCATCTCATTCAACTGAAGATTGCTCCAGTATATCTACCAGTTATCACTTAAATAAAAAGAATACAATCACAATTTTTCTTAAATATTCTGATTTTTTTCCACGTTAAACAGTTAGAAAGAGGGACAGAGACAGACAGCTTATAAATAAAAGCACACAAATACAAAGAAATGTAGGAATGACAGTGACTTGCATGTGAGAAATGGATACACCCACAGCCCACAACAACCTGACAGAAGCTAACAGAGAGCCTTGTCCTCGTTGTGTCATGCAACCTTGAGTCAGTGTTATTGGGCTTTTTATTTCTTTATATATCATATATATATTAATTATAGTTTCTGCTTTTGATACCCTGATATATCCTCTTACTGCACTTGAACATTAGTGATTCTCACAATACTTATTCTCACATTATCTTTCTTAAAACATCTTAAGGTTATAGTGTAATTTCAGTATGAAAAAATAGAGGGGAGAAGAGATTGTGAGAAAGGGGGGAAGAAAAAACAGAAGAGAAAACAAACAAAAAAGAGCAACATAAAAAATACAACACAATCACAATAAACTAGCTAACAGTAGATAACAGTAGATACTAATATTACATGTTATTGTGCAGCATGCAAGATCGACAGCGCACAAAGTGCTTTGAGGTAGCAGCCAAGAAAGGTGTAGATTGTGTCTGTGAACACCCATGTGTACACCCGTGTGTACACCTGTGTGGATCAGCACGCTTGTATTCAAAAGGTTTCTCCATGTAACGATATGCTAGGGAGTGTGGGGAGCCATAGCCCGTCCCCCAGGGCATGAAGCAGGTATGGAGGAGATCCAGGCCCCAGACATCCAGAGGCCTCAGAGTACGAGGACCCAAGGAGGACCACCACAGGGGCAACCATGCCACCCTCCTGGGAAGAGCTGAGGAGAGCCCCAAACGAGAGGTCACCCAGCAGCCACGGAGCAGAGGCCAGAGGGGGTTGCAGTGACGTGCCCGCAGGCTCTGCCGGCAGCCAGCTGTGCCAGAGAGGACCGAGCCTCAGGCCCAGAGGGCTGAAGGCACCCCACCCCATGGAAGGGGCCCAGCCGGGCCACAGGCGCCAGGCCCCGCCAATTGGCCGCCAGGAGTGAGTCGGTGCTTACATGAGCCACCAGCCCCAGACACCAAGAACCACCAACACACCAACGTCTGAGGGCATCAGCCACCGGCAGGGAGTGTGGTGAGGGGAGATAGGTCTCCATACCTCGGAGAGCCTGAAATGTTCCCAGAGAGGTGGTACAGCATTAGTTTCTAAAAACTGGTATTGTGAATTTCAGTTAGTGAAACCAGTGAGATAGGTGTAGTCATAAAATGGACTCTTTCATAGGTCCCAGGAGACAACAGGCCAAACCAGCCCAAAGGTTTAATCGTCAAAATTGGTCTTTTTTGACATTTTCACAAAGAGAGACATTTCTGTGCCTTTTTGTGAAAATTAGTTTGACACATATGAGGGTGAGTAGACAGGTAAATCCAAAAGGACGAGTATTTGAGCAATTTTTGCTAAAGAAAGCGTATCAGCTCAGTAAAAACATGTGAATGACACTGGAAATGAAGCCCCTCTTGAACCACACATGAATCACTGGAGAAGAGAAACACAAGGAGATTAGTGCAGGAGCTACTCCGGTTAGTCTTAGCACTGTAGAGGAGCCTGATTACTGCTCGGGGTATGACAACAATCTGGTGGAGACTGAGTGCTGGAGCTGGGCCTTAAGTACAGCAGGCGATAGAATAGTGAGGCACAGGAGAGCGGGAAACTGGGAGCCCTGCCTCCTAGGTATGCTGAGCTCATTCTCATTGGAGCAGAAAATGTTCCAAGGAGACAAACAAGGGCTGACCAGTACAGACTGTGACAATATTAGTAGTTAAAAAAAAAAAACATCACTACCATCAGATTCTTCACCCACCAATTTCACTCTCTCTTCCTTTCTATAAGGCCTCAGGTAATAGGTTCATGACCTCTTCCTGATAACAGAAACATGTCTCTGGGTTATTACTGAGATGGGACTTTATTGTTGAGCTTCAGTTTTATTGTAAATTCCATGTTGCACATCAGAGGTTTAAATATATTGTTTTGCTGATGCATATTAACTTCTTATCAACTATGAGAATAAATTGTAAATTGAAAAAAAAATTGATCTAATGTCAGTAATGCACCACTTGCTAGTTGTCCCTCACGGGAATGTTTCATTTAAATGTTGAATGGTAATGATGATGTAAATATGCACACACTTGTGTGGCTGTCTCACTCTGACACTAATGACTTTGGGACTTAGGTTTCATTCCTGTGTGTGTCTCTCCTTAATTAAACACTTTGATGTCCATTTCTAGTGATTCCATCCCACTGGTTCCAATAACATCTGACCCACAGCTGATTAACTGTTGTTCTGCAAAGAGCATTGATATATGGCTGTAATGTTCTTTCTGTACTTGGGCCATTAGGTTATTTGGTCCAGGTCTCTAGTTAGCCAGACTACAATAATTACATTCTATAGTCATCTTTTACATATGTGAAGCTGTAAGTATCAATATTGTATCTTTGAAGATGCAGTTTTAGGATATGCAGAACATTCTTCATGCATCTCTAAAAATAGAGCATTCACTCCACAAGCTGGTTGATAGTATTTTGTTTCCTTTAGCTGTCATTAATGCAACATCCTTATCAACTATGATTAAATGCAATAAACAGTCAGTCATAGTGTATCACTTGGGCACTTTTTCAACACTAGGAGTCTCTAGAGAAGATATTTTATATCTGTAGTTACTCGGGCATTATAAAGTAATAACTTTAGCTTCTAAACATGCTCACAAAAAAATGCTAGCACAATAATGATGTGATTTTGATGGTGTGGTTTTACTATGTTGAAAATGTATAAGTGTTTTCCTGATTTGTTATATGAAATTTATGATTATTCTTGAGGTGAAGTGGCTCATTAAATTTCCATTTAGTATTTCTGAGCATAAGGAAGGTTTTTACCTGCGTTAAAAAAAGAGAAATAGCCATGGTGAAAAATCTTTATTTTATTCCATGAAAGAGTTTCCAAACATTTTCACTGCAATATGAAAGAATTAAATAAAAACAATGGAATTTATATGGCTTTAAGTGTAGTTGCCCTACTAGTGATAGATTTCTAACCCATCAAAGAAGAATGATAGAGGGATATAATAATGCCTATGGAATGAGTAAGAGTTAAGACCCGGAGGGTTAAACAACATTAAATAGATCAGCACTGTCTTTCAGTGGAGTGAAAGAGGCAGGGAGTTATTCAGAATTCAGTGGGCCACAGCCAGGCCTTTGCATTCCTGCTCTAGATATGCTCTACTGGAATAAGTGGGCAGCTATTGGATCAGTCGCCTCTGGAGGCAAGAGAAGTGAACAGAATAAATGTTAAGTAAAGGCAGTCAGGAAAATGAAATTTAAATTTCAGAATTTGCATATGTTTATTTGCATTTGCATCCTGTTTCCTGTGTTCAATAGAGTGTGTCTTGTTATCACTCAGGATGATGATTTGAGTGTTTTTTCCCATTAAGACTTTAAAAGAAAAACTTTTCTAATATTTAGTAATTAAACTAAACAGAAAGAAGGAAAATCACCTTGTGTCACACAGACTAGTGGCTTGATACACAAGCTAGGATTTCTTGTTCCTTGTGATTTATTAATACTCCAACCTGACAGCTCAACAGGCCATTAATCCATGAATTATAAGTGCCGTAAGTCAAATTTCATTCTTATGGATCTGATCTGGCATTTCTGTGTCACAAACTAGTTTCATTAATCACATTCAGGGTTTACTTTCTTTGTATTTCTACATTTTCCCTTATTCAGCGTTGTATGTGAACGCTAGCTGTTTGTCTTATAGTAACAAAGTCACAAATCCATAATACTAGTACCACATCTATTTTGTTTTTTTAATGTTATGAACCCATATGAAACTGGAATCGTTTGTAACACTTGCTTTTTCACCGGTGAAAATGTCCCTTAACAAAGAAAGAGTCTAAAAGAGACACAAAAAAAAATGAAGTCACACCTCTCCTGGCTTTACAAAGGTCTCTTTCTTTGTGAAACATGTTGACATGTCACATTGAAAGAGGTGCAAATTATTAAATACAGCATGGCTAAATCTTTGCTAATTGCCTAAAACTACCGTACTCATGAAGAGTGAAAAAACAGCAAGGAACTGTTAGATATTTTCCAAATGAACAGCTGTACAATATATTTGTCTGTATTCACTCATTAACCACTTGCACATGTAGCACTATGTACCATATAGTCTGTATGTTAGTTAGTGTTGCTACAGGATTAGTGGTCAGTCCTTTAACCTACCTAATTAAATGGCATGGGCAAATCACCGAGCAGTGATTTTTGAAGGTAAAAAAAGGTAAAAAACTACATTTATAACTCTTCCACTGGACTGTTCCACTACTGAAGTGGCTCATATGCTGATAAAACAATAAAACAAACAAAAAACAAAGAAAGAAACAAAAAAAGCAACATTTTACAACTTCAACCTAAAGCGCTCCATCTATGCAAGATAGCATGGGTGCTGTGTAGGAGTAAAGTCAGTTTCAGTCCACTTTAAGCTCGCCTTTCAAACTACTTAGCTTAATTTCTTCCCGGTTCGTGCTTGTTGCAATATTACCATCCTATAACTGTATTTTTCTGTTGTTAATTGTTTTCTTTTGCTGTAAACCTGCAAGTATGGCTCGTCTGTGAAGCACTTTGTTGTACCTGTGACTTTTAAATGTGCTATAGAAATAAAATTGAAATTGAAATAAGATGATGAAATGATGATGGGTGCTTGATTCATAATATTTGAGGATTCCTCATCATCATGTCTTCTCTGCTTACACCCTCCAGTAGCTGTGTAAATGTCTGAATATTTGTAATAGGAATAGCTCTTTTTTTAAATAGCTTTATGGGAACAATAATGTCATAAAGAGTGGCTGCCATTCAACCACTCATGTCATACTGTAATACAGGCTGCGCATCACGTTTTTTGGAGAGACTGAGTTGGATAGACAGACCATATTTCTAAGTTTTTCAGGGCCAAGTACAATAACCTCAGATTTTTCTGAATTAAGGAGCAGAAGGTTAGCGGCCATCCAGGTCTTTATGTCTTTAAGACATTCCTGCAGTTTAACTAATTGGTGTGTGTTATCTGGCTTCATAGGTAGATAGAGCTGGGTGTCATCATTAATTTTAACTTGTATGTCTGATTTTATTGTAAAGCACTTTGTGATTTTTATCTGTGAAATGTGCTATATAAACAAATTTTACTTACTTACTTACTTACTATCAGCATAGCAGTGAAAATGTACACTATGTCTTCTGATGATACTGCCCAAGGGAAGCATGTATAATGTAAACAGAATTGGTCCTAGCACTGAACCCTGTGGAACCAACTAACTAAATTCAGTGTTGTCTTAGTTCAGTCCTCTGAGGCCCTATGGCTCAGTGAGCATGTGGCTTTTAGTGAGGTATTGTTGATCTAATCCGATGACTGTCGGTGAATGTTTAGGATGGAAAGAGTGATTATTTTCCAATATTAACATTTTAGTATGCTTTTTTGTAACTAACTAAATAAATATACTGTTTGATCAGACATAATTTTCTGAATTGTCCTTATGTCCTTAAACCTATGATGCAAAAAATGTGCTTAATTTAAAAATGTACTTTACATTTAAAAAGGAAACTCTCATTATGAAGGGTGTCTCTCAAGTAATTTGGATTGTTGGCTTTGCAAGTGATGGTGTCGCTGCTGTGCGACATTGAATGACATCACAATGTCATTCAATGCATTGTTAAAGTTCCCGTCCATTTTGCTGTCCCTCTTGGGGGACACTCCCATAGGGCTTAAAATCTGGGACTATCCACCAGCTGCTCTTAGAACTAAAGAAGCTTCTCGGATGCAAGGTGAAACATCTTCAAGAAACTTAAAGAAGATGCTTTTCTTTCCAAGCTCCTTTGACTACGATGACCTGGATGACTGAGAACCTTCACAGACAAGGAAGCAGTAGTCAAAATTGTTACATAATGTATACGCACATATCTCTTATACAACTGCAAGCTTTTAAAAAAATCCACAATTCAAAAACAATAGTATTTATATACACTTTCCTATAAATATATGTTTTATATAATTATTACATATTTCAAGGTTTCGTTAAATTAAAAAAAAATCCATATCTTATTTATATACCAGAGCTAACCAATCAACATATAACATTTTGCAAAACATTTGCCTCAAGTTATGTCACATTGGCAGTGTTAAAAACAAAATATACGGAGAGCTATTTTTATTAGAGGCATTTCACATACCAGCGAAATCTCCACCCCTTCATCCACAGAGGATCTCTGCCATCTCTGAACTGAGTGGATAGGCAGCATCAGATTTGAGTGATGTGAAATGACTCCTCCTGCTGGGCCAGAGGCTGATAAGAACAAATAAAACATGCTGTCAGCAGTTCTGTAGCTATAAACTTGTAAAGAGAGAACAATGAGTCAGCAGGACCACCGTCTACTTATTGAAAATACCTGTAGCATTTTTCTGCACTGCTGTGAAGATGCTAGACCATTAAATCAGACGGCAGTTGCTTCTACAATATTGCAAACATTATTTCCAGGAATAATATAAAAGCTTTATTTATTTTTGTATATTCTGTTGAAATACAAGAGCCTTAAATAGATTCTAATATTACCCTTTTTCATGTTCTGCTGTATTTGCTCTTAATATTTAAAAGCTTTTTAAGCTTTACTGAATCAAAAAAAAGGGTAGTACCCCAGTGTAATACATAAGCGATAAGGAGTTTAGAGCTCATATGTAGGTTAGAGGAGGAGATTTTTGTCCAAACTGCACAAATAAATTAATGCAGATTTTTTTAAAAAGAGCATCTGTACATTTGTCATGTTTTTTTTTCCTGTTTGTTATATTATCCTGTTTTTGTCAACTGTGCCTAGCCCTTTAGTAACTGGTTTTCAATTTAACAAACAACATTAAGTTCACTACGTAAATAAATAAATAAACCAGCTTGTCAGTTTCTCTAATTTTGACTCTAGGGTTTTTTGCAGAAGTATTGCATAACTGTTCAGGAATTACAGCCATTTTTATACATAGTTAGCTGTTCAGTTCAGAACAATCAGAATCAGAATCAGAATCAGAATCAGAATCAGAATCAGAATCAGAATCAGAATGGGGTTTATTGCCAGATGTTGAGGTTTACAACATTAGGAAATTGCTGCGGTGCTTCAGTGCAAACAATAAGAATTAAAGTGCTATGTAGAAAGAAAGATATGTGCATGAGATATACATGAGATATATACATGAGAATAAGAATTATGAGTGCTACGTAGAAAGATATATACATGAGTGCAGGTGGTGATCAGTGCCAAACATGAAATGATGCAGTGACACAGCGTAGGGTCATGTGTTAGTGGCGGGGACAGTCATGTGGTTATTGTTCATGTGTCCAACAGCAGAGGGGAAGAAACTGTTCTTATGGCGAGAGGTTCTGGTGCGAATGGACCGGAGCCTCCTGCCTGAGGGGAGCAGGTCAAACAGACTGTGTCCAGGGTGAGAAGGGTCAGCTGAGATCCGGGCTGCACGCCGCAGTGTCCTGGAGGTGTACAGGTCCTGCAGAGATGGGAGTTTGCAGCCAATCACCTTCTCAGCAGAGCGCACAACACGCTGCAGTCTCTGTTTGTCCCTGATAGTGGCTCCAGCGTACCACACGGTGATGGAGGAGGTGAGGATGGACTCGATGATTGCAGTGTAGAACTGCATCATCGTCCGTGTTGGCAGGTTGAATTTCTTCAGCTGCCTCAGGAAGTACATCCTCTGCTGGGCTTTCTTGATGACGGAGGTGATGGTGGGCTCCCACTTCAGGTCCTGGGTGATGGTGGTACCCAGGAAGCGGAATGAGTCCACAGAGGTGATGGGGGTGTCAGTCAGGATGATGGGGGGGAGTGGGGCTGTGTGCTTCCTGAAGTCCACAATAATCTCCACTGTCTTCTGGGCATTCAGCACCAGGTTGTTGTGGCTGCACCAGGTCACCAGACGTTCAACCTCCCTCCTGTAGGCAGACTCGTCCCCGTCCGAGATGAGCCCAATGACGGTGGTGTCATCTGCGAACTTGATTAGCTTGACAGACTGGTGGGTGGAGGTGCAGCAGTTGGTGTACAGGGAGAAGAGCAGAGGAGAAAGAACACAGCCCTGAGGGGAGCCGGTGCTGATGGTCCGGGAGTCCGAGACATTCTTTCCCAGCCTCACGTGCTGCTTCCTGTCCGTCAGGAAGTCAGTGATCCACCGGCAGATGGGATCAGGCACATTCATCTGGGAAAGCTTGCCTCGGAGATGGTCTGGAAGGATGGTGTTGAAGGCAGAGCTGAAGTCCACAAACAGGATCCTGGCGTAGGTTCCTGGGGAGTCCAGATGCTGCAGGATGAAGTGTAGGGCCATGTTGATGGCGTCGTCTACAGACCTGTTGGCTCTATATGCAAACTGCAGGGGGTCCAGGAGGGGGGCGGTGAGGGTCTTGAGATGGGAGAGAACCAGGCGCTCAAATGACTTCATGACCACAGATGTCAGAGCCACGGGTCTGTAGTCATTTAGTCCAGTGATCCTAGGTTTCTTGGGGACAGGGATTATGGTAGAGGACTTGAAGCAGGCAGGCACATGACATGCCTGCAGTGAGGAGTTGAAGATGCCAGAAAACACTGGGGCCAGCTCGTTTGCACAGTGTCTGAGGGTGGCAGGAGACACACCGTCTGGGCCGGGAGCTTTTCGAGCATTCAGACTCCTAAACTGCTTCCTCACATCTGCTTCATGAATATGAAGAGTTGTGGTCGGAGGAGGTGGTGTGAAATCCTCTTTTGTGTGGGGTGAGGGGGCGGGTGTTGCAGGTGAACAGTTTGAAGGCGGTGATGGCTCTATGGAGGGGGGAGAGGTGGGGGAATGAGTGTCCAAAGTAATAGGCTTATCTTAAAATAAAAACGTTTAAATTGTTTTTAACAACTGAATTAAAATCCTTTGTAATCAAATGCTGCATTTCTTCCCTGAAGATGCTCTGCCAAGCCTTTACTACTGATGCCTACATTTCATGCTTATTTGTGGGTCGTCTTTTTACTAACTGACAGCCGTGTGCTGCTGGGTTAACATCAGGTGACTGATTTGACCATTAAATAAACACCCAGTGTGTTTGCCTTGGGAAACTCTTGGGTTGCTTTTAATTTATGCATTGGGTTGCTATTAATGTGTACACAGTTTTTTTTGTTAACTATAGCATCCTAAACACAGATAAATTTCCGGCGTGGTCACTCAGTTTTACGCTTTCATGCTGAACTAAAGCGCTACACTGTGGCCATAAACTCCAGTGCCATTAGCTTGGAGTCATTAGATTAAATGTATCCATCAATTACCCCTGAGGTGACACAACCTGATTAGAGCTACTGGCATTCCGATAGATGGAGAGAGGAACTGTGGGTGGAACAGATCAATGTGTACAATAGAAAGGTGGAAGATTAAACATGTTAATGTGAACTACAAATACCAGTGTACATAAAATGCTCTCCTACTATGCTTCAATTTCTCTGTAGACTTGTTGGAGTTAATAGTCAAATATTTTTAACCGTGAACTATTTTACATTTTTTGCTTATTTTACTTTTTTACTTTTGCATTTGCACTTTATTTAACTTGCATATTTTTTTATTTAATACAGTGAAAAGACAGGAAACAGAAGAAGTATTTAGTTGGATCATTGCCATTATTTAGCCTGTGCTGTTACCTTTTGGCTTCTCAGGCACACGTTTTGGATTTTCAATCTTCTGGCAATACTGGGAGGTGAAAATTCATGAGCCTCAGCTCTTTCTTGGCAAATTTAATCTTTTATTCAGTCTTTGCTTTGACATTAAATTTCTTTCTGTCTCAACATCATGATCTGTGCTGGTAAGAAAATGAAAAAAATATATATATATATAAAATAGTTAAATATTGAACGCAATCATTGGCATGGGGCAGTAAATCTGGGCCCAGTGTACAGTGCCTTAGAATTTAAGTGGGCCTTACAGTGTTTAGTGTTTACAGACAATGCAATTATAAGAACTTGCACAATAAGTGCAAGTACAGAAAAAAATAAATAGGCTAATCTTGCCTCTGTATGGTAGTTGTTATAGTTTTCTGCTTGTAGAGATTAAGTTGAATATCACTGATTAGTGAAAACTGATGCACGATGCAGAAGAAAAATGGCTTGTGTAAAATATTTCCATGGTTTTTGCTTTATTCAACTTAGATTCATTCTATTTTGAAGTTAATGCTCGTGCAGATTCCTTGAAGGTTTCTAGCTGGCCGTTGTTCCAGTTCTGCAAGCTATGCACTTTTTTACAGACATATTCAGTATGCATAATTTCTGCAATAATGAGAGCAGTCCAGCAGATAGTGTTATCATGGGGAAAACTCAGATATTGAATAATCTGAATTATTTAAATTAGCAATGTGACTAAGTAATACTCAGAGACAGTCATCCATTACATGCATTCAGTAAAATTCCCCCAGAGGCAAAATGCAGTTTGACCAATACACTGCACAATTCTTCATGCAGGAAAGAAGCTGTTAAGTTCTTAAAACCAGAACCTGTTAACTATATAGTATAATCCCAATTTACATCAGTAATTTCATGGCTGTAATATTTTCACTGAAAGTAATACGGCTGTTGGTGTACAGGAGAAGCAGAGGTGAATTGGGATTTCTGGCCCCGTGCCTCTTGTGTGGTCACTGTGGTGTGAAATGTTGCTGTGCTCTGCCTCATCTCTTCAAGAGCAATGATGCTTCATAATCAGCAGCGCCCTCAGATATGAGCTGAGCTCCGAGTCACAGAGGATATGATGATATCCACATAAGATGAGGGCATTTATAAGAGACAGATAAAAGAACATAAAACAAAGGGGTGTTATTGTCTTTAATATAAATTTTCTTTCCTACTTTGTTTTTGTTTGTGGTCCTCTCCTTAGAATGACAGTTCTTCCTGTAGCCTCTTGTGAAAGGTCATTTCTATGTAGTATTTAGTATATAGTTATCATTGTAAGTATCAACAAGCAAAATTAATTGGTAGCAATTTTGAATATAGTTTTATGGGGTTTTTAGTGTCTATTTGGTGCAGCATATAAGTCACCTGGTCAACCCAGTGAATCAAACCTGCTCATCGGTAACAATTTCTTTATCAGTAAACATTTTTTTACTGAAACTGGTAACAAGTTGTCACTTCTCACTGTAGTTGGTGACGGTGTTAGACTTTCTGACGCAACTGTGATCAGGCCACATGACAACCTCCTGATGGGTGATCTGGAATGTTACTGCTCATATTAATAGGACTGCATCAGCAATGGGATAAATGAATCAAGAGGTTTATGGTGAAACAGTGATGTGTACTGAAAAGGGTAAAAATATGTTTTATGATCATAAAACCTCAGAGAAGATCTGAAAATGGCTTTCAGTGAAAGAGGCACAGCATTATCCTTTAATGACGGAAGTCATTTGTTTTCAGTGGAGATTATTTTCAGTGAAAGCCTGGCTTCTCTCTGCTCTCATGCTGTGTGTTTGCCAGAGTTATTAGTTGAAAATGACTCGTGTCTTTTGAAACCAGACTCTATTTAGGGTGAGTAACGTCAATATGTTGGTGTTGTTTAGCTTTAGTCAACAAATGTCTGATTTTTAACTAGTCTAGATGGTCTCGAGGTTCACATGCAAAGATGAAGACATGTTTCTGTACTCTGCACAGCCATGTTACCCTCCAAAATAGCTCTTGCCAATTTCTATTGGTACATGGGCACAGATGACTTGACCTATCTGTTATTTTTGAGGAGAAAAAAAAAGAAGGTATTTAAAAGGTAGTCTAACAGTGTAAAGATAAGACAGATTTATGTTCCAGATTAGAAAATCTCTGGAGGTGGAAAAACTCTCTCCTCTTGCTATACAACAAAAAGTATCAATTTCCAAAACTACTTTCAGCATCCATCCAGTGCTGCCTGGTCCTTGGCATTAGGAATGAGCTCCACTTGACAGATTTCGTTCTTAGTAAAAGGCTTGTACCTCTTCCACACTCGCTCAATTTTTACGAGGGACCACTCCTTGACCTTCAAAGCAGAATTATGGACTTTGATTGGTAGCTAATTCAGTTCATTTTCTTCAATATGGTTTCAGGGTATGCGTATAGGGAAATAAATCATGAAGGATAATAGTTCATCTGTGTTTCCCAGTCAAAGTTAACACCATCAGTGTGTTGTTACCACGAAATGATTAACCCTGTGATTGTGTATCATCAAACTATTTACTCTTAATGCATGTTTGCACTTTGTGCTTCACCTGTTGTACACATAGTGTAACATATGCAGAACAGTGTCTTTACTTGTCTTGGTTATTAATTTATGTGGCCCAGGATATGTGGCAGTACAGTAGCAGTGTCTTCATAAAACACGTAATATGCCACTCAAGGTGTTTCCTCTGAGCTCATCTGTCTTATTGTCGAAGGACAATCACATTGTCCATGATGACAGCTGGAACAGCCAAGTTCTATTTTCTCCTCTTAACCTTACACTGAAATCTCCTCCTAGTCCTTCAAAAATCATTGAGTACTACAGGCCTCACTGTTGAAGGTAGAACTCTCAGCACAATCAATGATGATTTTTCCATTGTAATATAAGATAAAGTCCAAATAAACTTGCAAAACCTGACAAGGCTTTTAAATCACAATGAACAAGGAAAACGTAAAAAGCTGCCAATCAATACGGCTCAGAAAAACAACCCACAAGCTAACATGGATTCAAATTATATTGAAATTATATTTTAGACTGAAAGACACTAAGCATGTCTCTTGAGCTGATCAGTTTGGATAAAGGAACTCTATAACTACCAATTCTAAAGGAAAATAAAACGAGAAAAATTATTGTTTTTTGGTATCATGGGTAACCTCATTAATGCCAGACAAGATAAAACTTTTATGCTTTGCCAAGGGAGAGGAAATTAAAAGGTCATGGGAGTGTTCCCTGCAAAGCAAGTGTCTCCTGATGTGTGGGACTGGCTGCTTCCTTGTATCTTTGGCCTCTCTCATTGCTCTGTTGTATTGTTTATTCAGAATAATATATGAGCAGGTGAAGCATCAATGTCTGATCAAGAGCAAAATAATTGGCCTCGGACAGCTGTTGTATTGTAGCTGTCTTGTTTCTTGTTAGTTTCAGCTAGTTGGTCCTGTTTTATCTGCTGTATGCTGAAATGTTCACATCATAAACACAGGTGCTGCTGACGGCTGTGTTTATTTATTTATTTCAAGATATTGTTTGTATCTTTCATCATCAACTTTCTTCTCTATCTTTAGTTGGCCTTCTTGAGCTGTACAAATACTTTTAGATTCAGTGGTGTGGGGTTTAGCAGCCACCAACTATGGATGAAGCCAGGATGAACATGGGGGAAAGACAGCTACACCCACTTCCATTCTTACATAACCTACATAGTTTCAGACTGAGGGAGGAACCCAGAGCACCCATAGTAATATCATCAAATCCCATAGAGAAAGGTCCCAGCCAGCTAACCACTGCATCACTGCATAATTTTTCTTGGTTTTTAAAAACAACAGTGATCTGAATTAACTTTCTCCTATTTTACCATTTAATTCCTAAAGCGACAATAGACCTCAACCAGACACAATTCTACACGATGACTCAGCAGTGACAGATGGACTGCATGCAGTATTCACATTTTACAGTTTTTCTCTCGCATTAGCCATAGACAGTTCTTCGATTTTGATTTGCTTTAGTGTTGACACATACTTTATCTCACTAAAGATATTTGTTATTGTGTTTATGCATTTCTCATCTGAATCTCAGAACTCTAGATTTTTCACTTTCCTGAATCAATTCCAGCATTGCATTAATTTTTCCAAGCAAATTACTTCGAACTTGTTTTCAAATATGTATGAAAGAGCAAGGCGAGTCACTCAGTGCCAGCGATAGCAGTGACAGTGTGTTACTATAGCAGAGTGTGCAAACAGTGAGAAAAGTTTTAGTTGATGGGGAAATGTGTGACTGATTTAAGAACCGTGTTGACCCAATGCATCACTCTTCCATAAGTGCGTCAAAAACTAAAAATGTTTTTATTTTATCATTGTGGTTAAAAATAACCATTTCTATTATATTTTGGTTCACACAAAGATGATTTAATGTTTAAAATATTTTTGGATTTTTTTTTTACTTTTTAAAATTTTTTTAAAACATTTAGAAAGTTGGAAAAGAAATAAACAATTACACAACAGTAATAGAAAGATCCAGCATTAAAGTTTGTGTGTGTGTGGGAGAGAGAGACCCCACACCTTCCCATTGTTTCAGTGATCAGGGTTTGCAGTTGGGGCAACCTTCCAGTCAACTCTTCATATTGTTGAGAGATCAGTGAGGGAGACCTGTCAATCATCGATGATACTATTTTTGAATTCAGGGTGCTGAGCCATGAAAAAGGTGTAGGCATGTAGGCTCAGGAGTGCAACGGCCATTCCTTTCTTGCTGACATAGCTGACAATAGTAAGGCTGCCATTAAATCCAAACTCTGTGCTGTAAACCTCTCATGACTCAGAAGCCTTAATCAGAGGAATGATGTCTGCCTTTTCCTGCAGAGTCCCCAAAATTCTAGAGCGTCTCGTGGAGACACTGTCCAAGAGGCATACTGGAGAAAAAGTTATCTGCT
>NW_024582719.1:375197-422399 GCF_018398535.1 Haplochromis burtoni
TGTACCTCTGGTGCAAATTACTGACCTCTGTCATCATTTTAGGTGGGGGAACTTGCACAATCGGTGGCTGACTAAATACTTTTTTGCCCCACTGTAGCTGGTTTAATTGCATGTTCCTGCTATCCTTTTTCAGTGATCACAGTGTTTGCATGGGATGTCTGCGAGACTCCTGAGTGCCAACATGTACTGTAAGTGTACTTCTATCAAAGTGTGTGGAATAATTGGTCCCACAGAAATAAGACTATTGTTAACCACTAATAAATCACAGACTGCCAGTGTAGATATTTGTTGAGTTTTGTGTCACATACAGAAGGGTCTTTCTACTGCCTTTTACAGTAGTGGACATAACACATTACAACAATATTTTAGGATTTTACAAACTGTAATTGGTACTGAAAATGTACACAGAGAATTCATATCGCTGAGCTCTTTTGATGGCATGCAAGGGAAAAACGTATCCATGTAGACCACAGTGAAGAGAACAGATCTGGCTGCAGAGCTGTGATGCAGTGTTTCTGTTCATGGCCCTCACTGGGAGTAAAACAAGCCACTGTATATCATTTCTTAAAGGACTCGACAGACTTATCAACAATTAACATTCTTATCAGTGGTACAAATCGTGCATGTGACAAAAAGATGCATGATAACATTATTATTTAATCTCTTAGTGCACTCGACTTGTCACTGGCTTAAAATCAAATTGTGTAATGGCATAGATTCAACTACAGAAATATGAATAAATTGTGTATTTTTGCAACAGGCTGCTAATAATAAAATAGTATAATATCATTTTGCTTCCTTGTTAAGTTGTCTGTAATGTGTAGAAATTACACATGTGAGTCTTGAGTGTTGTGTGTTTAACAAACAAAAGAAAAACATTACACTCTGAAAATGGTCAGGTACAAAGACTGGACTGAAGAAGAAGACAATGCACAAAGAAGTATACTCAGAGACCTTCAGAAAGTATGAAGAACTACTGCTCAAGACCACCTTAAAATCTTAAAAATGACAGGTTTGAGCAGAGTATAAAGAAATGAGTGGATGAATGGATGGATGGATTAGCCCTCACAGCATGTGCCATATATTTGAATGTGTTATGAACGTGGGAAAATCACAGCATCTTCATAGTTGGTCGCTGCTGATTTTCTCTAACAAAGCTGTTTCCTAATTCATCATAACTAGTGTTGGTTGGCAGGAAGGCTTTTAATGAGACTGAAAGGAGAGCATGTAATTAAATGGGGCTTTTTTTTAAAGCCCTTGTTTTCCGTAACAAACCGCTGCAAGACTTCTAGTATTTTCATATAAACACATGACTGACAAGTTTATTGGAATTTCGGTGAAGTTTGTGAAAATAGCAGTTACTGTTGCTCCGTTAAATGTTTAAAATGACAACAACAAACGAGCATAACCAAAACATTTTCAGGCAGGAAAAAAAAGAATAAAACAAAAATGCTTTAGTTATTCGTTCAGCCCTGCAGTTATACAAATTGTTAATCCCAGTGGGAACTCTGCTCAGAAAATCTCACGGAGACAGAGCGATTTTCACTCTTCCAGTGGAAAACAGTACTTAATAGTGCTTAAACATTTGTTATTGCTGTAATCTCATAACTGATATTGTATGTATCTGTGTAAAATGTCTGCATTCATCCAGTATATCTTTATATGCAGTTTGTGCAGCATGTCTGAAATAATCACAGATAATGTCAATGCAATAACTTTCTACCTCTCTTCATTTTTTTTCAATAACATTTATATAATATGCTCACAGTGGGAAGCAATAAGTGGCATTAAAACACTTCTCTGGTGAAGTGATGTATTTATCAATATGCTGGAGTGGCTTGGCTCCTCTGAGGCAGGTACATCTGTGTGTCTCTTCTGTGTCATTCTCTAACCTCATCATATCAGACGAGTATAAAAATGCTCTGCAATGAAGGCAAGTTTCCAACACAGATGTCAGGTGCACAGCGTGATTGGTCGATGGGTCTTTGTTTCCTAGAGGGGAGGATGAACGCGTACAGTATTCATGCAGTTTGTTCGCCCTCGCAATTGCACTCCTCTCTGTTAAAAACAAGGATAATGATAGGGCACTGCAAAGCAGAAATGTTATAAAAGTTGTTCTACAAAGACTTACTATATGGTGTATTGTGATGTAATCCTCTACACTGAAGGAGACACTGATGTCATACTGTACAAAACACACACATACTGTAACAGTACAAACCGTCAAACCAAGTTAGTTTGAAAGAAAATGTGGCAAAATGTTTGATTTTCACATACATGATATCAAGTAAAACAACATTTACATATAATACAATTTTCAGACAAATTTCACGGTTCAGCTACATGGTAGGTAGGGAGTGGATCCAAATGCTGGACTCTGGAGACTAAATGTAACTTAGAAAGGCAGCTTTACTGCTGACTGTCTTACAAACTCATACAATATAATATAACTAAAGACTTGTTAGGTCAGAAGGTAACAAGGCAGAGTGGAGACACCTGGAGAACATAACTGAACAGAATCTAACTCATGAGATCACTGAAGCAAAACTGAACATAACACATACGAGACGAGGGACTATCAAAATAAAACAAGAAACAATACACACACACTGAGACCCAGGCTAAGACATACGAAAAGGTAATCAAACCTTGAGATATGACTGACTGGGAAGATAAGACCAACTTCACACAACTAAACGGAGAGACGCCTGGGGAAACGGAAAAAGAATGCAAAAGGTGATGAACAAGAAGATCAACTGGAATGTAAAGAGAGACTACAGAGGCTATAATAAATGCTAAAGGAAACCGTGAAGCATGCTAATATACAGTCCAACAAGAGCTGAACTACAATACAAGGGATCCTCAAAACCACAAAACCCTGGGTCGATAACTCTGGGACCCTGACAGCCTCTTTCTAAGTCACAATAATAAAATAGCTGTATTGAGTATTTGTCCTCTATATAAAGTCTTACGATTAAGGATGCCATGCCATATCAAAGCACTGATCTGATGGCTGCCATCCATCAGAACATTTAATGGCTCTGCAGCTGTAAAATACTAAATAGATCAGGTTATGGAGTTGGCTCTTTGATGCCGTCCTAATAATATGAAGTGGCTGCTTCAATGGCTGAATGCTTTGCTTCCCCCATAAAATGATTCCAGATTCTCTCACTTGGTGGTATCATCCTGATAGAGAAAACTAGGTTAAAAAGCCTAGATATCTGTGTCTCTCTCTATCTCCATACATATGGTTTAAAATGAAGTTTTTAATATTTCAGCAAGGCCATTTCAGTTTAACATACACTGAACATCAAGACCTCTGACCAAGACCTCACATCAGATTTTTCCCTTAGATGTAAAGCCCTTTAATCCGAGTCCAGACAATGTTGACAGCATCTCATTTGTACAACAAAGAATAAAAGAATAAAGATTTCAAAGGGAGCTTTTTTTTCTCTACACATAAAGGGCTGTCTGTGTTTTTACAGCTTTGTGTTTTCTCTGTCCTGTCAGAGAGGTGAGGCAAACACTGCTCACTCTTAATGCACCTACATGGTGGATTGTGATGTGATCCTCTACAGTGAAGGACACGCTGAACTCACACTGTACAGAGAACAAAACATGCCGTCCACAGACGTGGGCACTGTCTGCTGTTCTGTTGATAAATGTCAAGCTACAAGATGCTGGTTGTGTCAGGAGAGACTTCAGGAGTGATGTGATGTAAAAACAACAAAAAAAGGCTAAGACAGACAGATCAGGCAATAAACCAGGACACGGAAAGAGATGGAGCAGAGCACAGATATGATTGAGATTTGAGAAAAATTTCACTCCAAGTGCTTAGAATCAGTGTGCAGTCCAACAATTGATAAACCTTTAAACTTAATTAAATCCAATAAGCTTAATATAGCTTTAGAAATGCATTTGCTGTTCCCTTGAATGGTGTAAAAAACTGTCTAAGCACTATCTGTGTGAACCTGTTTTCAGTTTTTTGGAGTTGTATTTATTTTAATGTTATGCAGTGACATGCTGGCAGTGTCAGGAGAGGCTCCAAGTGTAGATGTGACCCTTGAAAAGGTTAAGAGAGACACAGCAGGAGAGAGCAGTGTAACACAGCCCTGTGTCTGCCAAGGTTACACACCAAAACTGCTTCACTCACTGCTGGTTGATACAGGTTAGTAAACTGGCTCACAGACAGATTTGTTTTTCATCATCGAAACAACTGCCTAGATTTTAAATTCTCTAGTCAAGGCAGGAAATATGTAGCAGTCTGTCGCAGCATAAAATACCATAGCAGGAGCAGTGGGGTACACGCAAAGTCTATCCCAAAGGTACAATAGATGTCTGACACCAGTGATAATGGAGGTTTAAAATGATAACTTGGCACTTTGGATCTGAGTCAGTCAGAGGAGAGAGGCTGGGTAGATGACATGTGGAGACAAAGGAAGATTCAGTCAAACCGTAAAATGAGGGGGAAAAAAAACTTAATACACATTTAAAATGAGAAAGCTGATAGAAATGAATCTACACCAATATAAGAATCTGGACAAGGGAGGCTGTGAAACTCCAGAAATTGATGCCCTCGATTATATTTTCCAAAGCAGTCCAGCGGGCCAGATTGGATTCTTTGCTGGGCCAGTTTGCCTCCCCAGGCCTTATGTTTGACACCCCTGATTTAGACCCTTGGATAGGGAAAGGCAACATTCAGCAACATTTTTTGTTAGAATTTGAGCAAAGACATTAATTTTGTTGCATTTCTCTAAAATCTAGCTGAATTAAGGTGAAGGTGTAAAAAGTGGTCCTCAGCCAGTAGAACATTCAACAGACTTGAAATTTGGTGCTTACAAACAGCACACTCTCATTCCAATGAAAACAATATTACTGATGTTGCTCTCCTTCTCTCTCGCTCTCTTAATTCCCTGAGTGACCTGCTGTAACTGATGCTACTCCGTACACATCCATTTTTCTTTAACGCTCTACTGCATGACTTTTTAATTTTTTGGGAAAAAAATACTTCTCCCTATTTTGGGGGAGCTTTAGGGTCCCTAATAATATATAAATCATAAAATTTGACACCCTGCCCCCCCAAAACAGATATTGGTTTGTTGCTTCAAGGCAACACTGTGCGACAAGGGTAGTAAAATACCAAGTTATTCTATAATAAGTTGTATTAGTACAACAAGGATGAACAAATAAATAAACAACAAATAAACAATGCAAACATTTCACAGAACAATAAAACACCAAAATACATCCAACATTTGACCCTAACCCCATGCACGCGTGTACACACACACACACACACACACACACGTTGTGTTTCCATCACTTTTGGGGGACATTACATTAACTTACATTCATTTCCTGGAGACTTATCCTGACTCTACCCATCACAAGTCCCTGCCTGAACCTTACCCTAACCCTGACTCAAGCCTTCACCCTAAAATTAAATGATTTACCTTGCAAATTGTCCCCATAAAGTAGGCGAGACCTCACAATGGGAGTGTGTAAACAAATTTGTGTCCCCAAAACAATAAGTAATACACGTCCACACACACACACACACAGCAAAATTGGTATGGCACGGATCTGGCCCACACAATGTGCTTACACATGGCCCACATGCCGCAAAGAATGACGGCCCTTTGGTGGCCCAGACCTGGTTTGCCAGAGGTGGCCCACACATGGGCCAGCACAAGGCCAGTTTCAGACACGCTGGTGGTCCTGTGCTGGCCCATGTGTGGATTACCTCTGGCAAACCTGATCTGAGCCAGCCTAATGTGTACCTTAATCAAGCCATGCAATAATAACATGTGCCAGAACATGCAAAACAGTTTCTTAAGTCAGTGCATAAAACATAATTTAATATCAGGTAATATGGTAGCTTTGTCATGCTGTCATGTACTGTAGTTATGGTTTCTCTTTTGTGACTTTTAGTCAGGCTTTTTGCCTCCACTGGTGTCGTGCTGCATTCCTGTTTTGAACTAAAGATTGAAAAAAAAAAGAGGAAATAAGTGATAATGAGCTATCGGAGCATGAAGTAGGTGTAGAAGAAAAGCAGAGGTGAGTGTGTGGTTGTTAAAACCACACACTCACCATCGCAACTCATTAAAATGGTGACATTTCCACTAAATATCTTTATTATGTTCCAGTCTGATGTGTTTAATACAATTATGAAGTCATTTTAATAGCTGATTCTCATGCTAAAATCTGCTTTAGTAACCAACAGCTGTAGTTATTACAGTTGCCAGTGATGCAGATATGAAAAGGGTTATCTGATATTCAGATTGGTCTATTTCTGCACCATTTGGATTAGTTTTGTGTCACAAACTGAAAGCAGTCACGTAATGCAAGTTGCAAATGGAACTAGATGGAATGGTAGATATAAGTGATAAAGAGACTGGCTTTTGTGACTGTTAAGAAAGTGAAAATTAGTGCTAGGGTTTTTTGTTTTTTTTTTCATTTCAGAGTGAAGAGCATGGGATGAGACAGATAGTTGAAGGCACTTAGAAGAGGGAAGATGGGAGAGAGGTGTTTAGCCTAATGTCTCTGCCAGATAATACAATTTTGCTTTCCAGTTTGGTGGGTGACAGGTCTTACTGTGTGCCACACTGATACATTTTCAGTGTGGATAATGGTTACATGGTTTGATACACTGCTTCCCCCCACCCCCAGTTATTTATCTTCCGTCGATACCTCTATTGTTCTTCAGCTTCATTCCCAGAAACAGTGGGATGCATAAAATGTTGAAAAACTGCTGTGATTTGCAAGCAGTTTGTCTCCAAATATTTAACTGAAAACATGTAGTATATCAAATAAACAATTTATTGCAAGCTGTTGAACGTGGGAAATGGTAGTGTTTACCAAAAAAACAAAACAAAAACAGAAGCTAGAAGCTAATTTGAAATGGGCCACTGATACCATATGAAATTGGTGTTGGCTTCTGTTTGTGCTGTTTGTGTTTCTTACGGTGTGAAAAGTAAAAACAAGACTGTTGTGCAGCAGTAAAACAACACTTTTGAGTAATGGATACTAACCACGGATACTCTTCTATCACTTCTTATTGACATAGGAAATTAAACTCTGTGAGAACTGGTTGTGTTGTAGATTGGACTTTGCTGAGGCTAAACTCAGTGGGCCAGATAATGAGAAAATAATACAGATGCGATGTAAAAATTATGTCTTGTTTCTTATTAGAGGGCATGAACAGGAACACTAGATTTGTGCTTTAAAAGCATGCTTTGAAAATAATTGGTGAAGTTTCAGTGAAAACAAAAGTGCTACCCCTGACATGTTGACCTTGGATGGTGAATATTTGGCTTAAAAATAGATGGGCAGATGGTTGAACTGTAAGAGAGCAATATTACAAAGATGACCATTTAAAATTTTGGGTGACTGCTCTTTTATCCATACAACCGTAGTTTTGGCACATTTGAAACATGGTCCACGTCCGTAATTACTTCCATGTCCTAATGTTGATAGAAGAGGCTTTTAAATGCATACCTCATATATTTATTGTTCACTGGCATTTAATCTTTTGACTGGCCACTGGTATTTCCCCACCCCTGTTTTTTTTTTGTTTTGTTTTTTTTTTTTGGTGGGGTGGGGGGGTAGTGTCTCTACTGGTATCAAGTGATAACCATACTCTGACTATCATCAGGTATCAGGATGAAATCCTTGGACCCCCTGTGCAGCTCTTGTGCAGTGGGTCCTATCGTGCACCAGAAGGGACCCGCCCTTCTGGTGCACGGTAATGCCTGTGGCGAGAGTATGCAAACAGTTCCTGGAGGATGAAGGATATGATACCACTTACAGGGCTCCACACACTCACCTGACTTAAACCTTAAATGAGAACATCATATTTGGGACATTATGTTTCAGTTAATCTGATGCCATCAGGTGCACCTCAGATTATCCAGGAGCTCATTAATGCCATAGTCCAGATCTAGGAGTCTCTTCAGGGTCTCTTTGAATTCAGCATTCTGTAATTCAGCTTTCTCTTAATTTCTATAAAATGATGTCCTTATCATTTGTGGATGATCAGTGTTCACTGTTCTAACACTGAAGAAGACGGCTACTATCAAAGTTCAACAGTGTGCACTAAGAGAGACTGCAATGCAGGAGAATGTTGGAAGCCAACAAATACACCAGAGAAGCTGATATAAATTTTCTCCAAAGACTAATCAATGTACTCCCAGCTGCAAGAGAACAACAGCATAAGGACAGACCCACTCAGAGAATATACTGAGGAATACTGGAAAACACTGGGAGAAAGACCTTTCACACAACACCAATGCCATGTGAGTGACAGTCAACACCACAAAGGCATTCATCCATCAGCTCCATAGAGCCAGGAGTCTGCCACGACTGAGCATATAGTAACAGGATATAAGATGCAAGCCAGAACAGCGTGAACTATTCGGGTCAAACAAGTGGTTGTGATAGTGTACAGAAACATCTGTCCTACATATTGACTGAAAGGTATCTCAGAACAATAGAGATAAGGTTCTGTGGATGCCATTAATATATTTGAAAATTTTTTTTTGGGAAACACAAAAAATAGAAAGTCATTAGACTCTGTCTATCCAGTTTTCACATTATGTCAGAACTACTGGGACACACCCACCTGGTGGACAAAAACTGTCCTGTGGTCCTTTGCCTTTCCTAACCCTGCATTAAAAGCCACATCACACTAATCCCTGCTTCTCCACACCAACCTAGTCTGTCACTGGAGGCTAATTTAAACTCTAGGAATGATTTACTAACATCAGAAACTTTACTGTTATGAAATGCTATTAATTTGACAAATTAACAATACTTCTCTGACCCCACAGTCCAAAAGTCCAAGTCAACAAATCGTAAGCTAGCTATGTAGTAGTTACCTTTGCTTTAACAATGAATACTTTCGTGTTCTTCACCTCCATTATTTACCATTTCAGATTGAAAATACACGTAGCTGTACATATTTTGAAAGGTTTCATCCCGGGAGTAGTGTAAGGTGAGTCATTGTCTACAAGATACTGTACACATAGATGTCACTGAACTGGAGCTCTGTGAGTACTGTTTTGCCTGCCTGGGTAGTAACTTAAGGTTGAAAAGTAAAATTGTGTTTATGCTTGTGTTTTTAAGGCATCAAATATCTTTGAATTATTGTGCCAATTATTGTGTGCATGTCAGTTTAATGTGTACAACAATTATAGATATGTAATGTAAAAAAAAGGAAACAAAAAAGATACAAACTTGAAATCCTGTTTTTCACTTTAAAAATATTGATCTCAAATACGATTTCCTGATATCAGAAAACCTGTTAAACTGCTTGTCTGCTTCAGGTGCTATGTGACCACTATAAATGCAGCATTTACATGAAAGAAATATAATGTATGGCTCCAATACCGTTTGATGAAAATTCCTCTATCAGTCTAATGGCTGTGTCTGTGCATGATATCTGTATCTGGCTGTGTCCTTTGACTCAAAGACAAAGAAATGGATATTTGGAGTCAGAACTGTGAAATTAACACGTTTTCAGTCATTTTCTGTGTGCACCAGGCTGTCTTTAATGGAACACCATACTGAGTTCAGACACTGATATTCAACATTTTTCTTATTCTGGTGATTTTTCGCACTATGAATGTGAAACAGGACTGAGTACAACACATACACGGCGTTAGATTAAAAGATTATCTGGAGCTGTCTTCTTTTCCAAGCACTAATTACTCACTTACGCTAACTACTAAGTATCTCTGTGGTCTGGGGATAGCTATTATTAAGGTAATCATTTCCATTCTCTGACAGTTATAGGGGTTTTAAACTAAATTGGGGTGTTACCAAGGTCTGGTGTAATTATTGTATTAGGGTGGTGAAAGTAAGTCTAAAAATTTAAAATGAGGAATTAAGTGATTTGTTGACACGTGATACAATCTACATGTGCTTGATTTTATGATTTCTGCTTTTATTCTTCAATGTAATTAAATAACTGTTATTATTCAGTTCTAAATTATTTCTAAACATCTGCAAACTATCCAGGAGGATGATAACAGTATGATAACAACACAGGGTTTCTTTAAAGATAACTAGTAATAGTCCATTGTTGCTGGGATTACATTGTGGATTAGATTATTATCTTTGTAGAAGGTAACTGAACCTTGGGCTGTGTTAATATAAAAATAAAACAAATAATATTATATATACAAGTGAGTACAGTCAGGGGTTACAGTGGGATTGAGCAGTTTGGAGAACCCCAAGATCTGTGCAGTAGCTCTGCATAGGGAAAAGAATCATAACTCACAATCATTTCTAATGTTAGCTTCAGTAGATTTTCTTAGTGCACTGGCTGTGCTCAGCTGATCTGCTGCTCTTTGTGGATTTACACAACTGAATTCAATAAGATGTTTGACAAGCTATGCTGGCTGATGTCCATCCCCTACACTGACACTGACAGTAGCACCATCAACTTAAATGTAAATTCATATCTGCTTCACTTGATGTAACCTAACTCTGACCATAAGCATCACTGTGCACCAGTCCAACCCAATGCTTTACTGTAATTCACCACAGCACTGCAGACTAACCTGTTTATACTGGGCTAAACGACTCAGTATTTTTATGCAACAATTTAATAACACAAAGTTAGTATAGCTCAGCTTTGTTTTGAAGCATGTTTCGAAATATGAAAATACATAATTTATCTAAACACGTCATATAAAAATCCAGTATCTGATTAAAATTATGACATTACATGTAGCTTTAAATTTGCAGTTTATCAAGTGTCACTGAGCATCCTTCTCTTTAAACCTCTCCTGTCTGTCTAATCCTTCGTTCTCCATCTCTGAGTAAAATTATCTCACACTCTCTTGTCTTCTTGTGAAATACAGCAGTTGGACCTTTAGCTAGCAATACTGTGTGACAAACTGCACACATGTTATGTTATGATAAAGTGGTGGGTTTTAGCTGTCTACAACTCTCACTTGTTTCCTGAGCGAAGTTCCTGTATATTCTATCTATCTATCTATCTATCTATCTATCTATCTATCTATCTACATCATCTATTTTCAAACTGTGTGTTATTAGGGGTGCAACGATACACAAAATTCACGGTTCGGTTCGATACTTTGGTGTCACGGTTCGATATTTTTTCGATACAAAAAAATGTTCATGCTTTTTAATTTGTCATTTATTAAAATTATAAATATATATTTTAACTCAAAAGTACAGTTTTTAAATTTAATGTTGCTGAAACAACAAAATAATAAAAAAAAAATCTATCTGATTGAGGAATCACTCATCTTTGGAAAAGAGTTTATTACAGAGAAATGGCTCTTTCCAAAATAAAAGCTATACTATATGCTTCTTCTGGGCTATATTCTCAGCAGCATATTAAACATGTATAAGGAGAATCATGTGCTAACGGCTGTCTAAATGACTCGGGTAAAGTTTGTAGCATGTGTGCTTGTTGTTTTGTCTGCTTCCACTCGTCTTTGCACTAGGATGATGTCGGAGTAAATGTGCAGTCATATTCGTTGTGTTCCCACTAGTGCTGTCAGCGTGCCAGTGCGTGGGGCTGGACGGCCAACACGTTAACGAGCTAACTGCGCTAACGCAGTAGTTCCCACCAATGTAATTGAGCATTGCGTGGCACATCCAACATACTGTTTTACTTTTGTCCATGACGCGCTTACCTTCAGGGTCATACGTCATATGAAAACCAAAATAGTTCCAAACACCAGACCTGAATTAAGGTGGGGGAAGTTTAGTTTGCCATGTTGCAAGGAGTGCTTAACTTCTGTCTGGCTAGCTTGCCCTGCACTCAGTGAATCTGTGTTCGACTACTCCGCCTAGGCTGCACTGTCAAGCGCAGATCCACTGAGCGCTCAACACAGACAGCATCGTCAGAAGGAAAGTTGATAAAATAAATTAAAAATTTTGTATTGTTCGATACATATGCGTACCGAAGCGAAAGCACTGTATCGAACGGTTCAATATTGATACGAGTATTGTTGCACCCCTAGTATATATATAATATATATACTATATATATATATATATAGTATATATATTATATATATTTTATATATAGATGCATCGGAGGTTAATATCTTGCCGAAGGATGTGTAGACTAGAGGAGCCTGGGCTCGAACCCCACCTTAGTAAGGTTTTCTTTCAAAATATTGAGAATTTTTTGTTTGTCTTTTTACATGCCACTGTTTGAGGGGAAACTTGTGTCTCTTGTGTTATGCAAAGTGTGATGTTCATTGAAACCATGAAAAACTGTCATGTCAGCTCCAGCCATTTATGACTGACCACAATGATGATGAGATTTCCATGTTGGTTATTACAAAGGTTCAATGGTCCATGAGGAAGCTATTATGTAGTGAAGAAATGGAAGGAAAATAATTTCTCAATACAATGTTTCTCACAAGCATTTTCTCACTCCCTCTAAATATCACTTTTTATAAATATATGAACCTTTTTTATATATATTGTATCGGAAAGCAGTGAAGCCAAAGATAGTTTTTGCCTGTTTTTTCTGGTGTCAGTAAAATTATATATTACAGATTTTCACTTAACCCGCTCTGGTCACTGACTTGGCAAAACTACTTAGTGTAAATGAATATACAGGTTTTATATTTGATCTTTGTGAACAGAAATTGGAGCTCTGTTTGATCTGTTCACAGCACTGCTGTATTTGAAAGGCATAGTGTTGTGCTGATATATTATTCTATATGAATGCTAGGGGTGCAACGGTACACAAAATTCACGGTTCGGTTCGGTTCGATACTTTGGTGTCACGGTTCGATATTTTTTCGATACAAAAAAAATGTTCATGCCTTTTTAATTTGTCATTTATTAAAATTATAAATATATATTTTAACTCAAAAGTACAGTTTTTAAATTTAACCCTAACCCTTGTGCGTGTTTTTTATTTTGACAGCGAATGCGCACCTGCGGACCACTTATGTGCAGCCCTGGTTATTTAGCTCGTCATATTGCAGCCACAGAAATTCTTTTGTCCATGAAACCATAAAGCTGCACTTTCTTTTTGCCTTATAGTCTGATTTGTCATAACTTTTCCGTTTTGTGGTAAGCTTTTCTTTGGCTGTCACTTCTTCACCCTGACCTGTCTTATTTGGCTCAGCAGAACTAAAATATATATCCTGCTGCTTTTACACACGCACTCACATAAGCTCAGCGATTCTCTGCGCGATCAACCTCTCACATGTTTAAGCTGCGGGAGATTTCACTTGTCATGTTTGCATAGTAAGCTAACGATTAATAAGACGATGTCAGAGGAATTGGTGCACAAATTATCATCACTCACAGATCAGTGCTGTCGCTCTCTATACACAGTTCGCGACGATTGCAAAGTGAAAGCAAAAAAACAAGCGCAAATCTCAAACACGATTTCAATATGTCACATATTGACAGTGGCTCACCGATGCCAATGACATAATTACCCAGCTACATTTCTGAAAGAATGCAAAAGCATTGACATATATTTTTCCTTCCTACAATAGCCCGACGGGCAGGGTAGCCCGACTGAAAAAAATCGCTAGCCCCAGGACGTCGGGCTAGCGATATTGCGAAGCCCTGTATCTGATTGAGGAATCACTCATCTTTGGAAAAGAGAGTTTATTACAGAGAAATGTCTCTTTCCAAAATAAAAGCTATACTATCCGCTTCTTCTGGGCTATATTCTCAGCAGCATAAAACATAAGGAGAATCATGTGCTAACAGCTGTCTAAATGACTCGGCTAAAGTTAGTAGCATGCTTGTTGTTTTTGTCTTTGCACTAGGATGATGTCGGCGTAAATGTGCAGTCATATTCGTTGTGTTCCCACTAGTGCTTTCAGGTTAATCTCGTTGAAATGACCTTAACGCCACAACACGGCAAATCTCCGTTAACGAGCTACCGCCGATCGCCCCGTGCATGGGGCTAGACGGCCAACACGTTAACGAGCTAACTGCGCTAACACACTAGTTCCCACCCATGTAATTGAGCATTGCATGGCACATCCAACATACTGTTTTACTTTAGTCCATGACTCGCTTACCTTCAGGGTCATACGTCACATGAAAACCAAAATAATTCCAAACGCCAGATCTGAATGAGAGTGGGGGAGGTCCATGTTGCAAGGAGAGCTTAACTTCTGTCTCTGCTAGCTTGCCCTGCGCTCTTCCTTCTGACTATGCTGTCTGTGTTGAGCGCTCAGTGGATCTGCGCTCGACAGTGCAGCCTAGGCGGAGTAGTCGAACGCAGATCCACTGAGCGCTCAACACAGACAGCATCGTCAGAAGGAAAGTTGATAAAATAAATTACAAAATTGTTGTATTGTTCGATACATATGCGTACCGAACCGAAAGCACTGTATCGAACGGTTCAATATCGATAGAATATCGTTGCACCCCTAATGAATACAGCAGAAAAATAGTCTTCTACTCTTCTGAGATCTACGCTTCATTGGGCATAATGGCAGATGGAGGCTTGGTAACAACATATACAATATATTAGTTTCTAATATTCATCCTATAATGTACTCTGTCAAGGAAGAGAAATATGTTTGACAGATGGGTCTTCCTCGGTCAGTCTCAAATTGACGGAGGTCTCAAATTTCTCTTTTACTATCTAATTTAGCCTGTTTGAAAAGAAAGGCAATTTTACCCTAGTGTACAACTTATAAAACATCATATTGAATATGTATTATATTACTATGAAAATAACATGTATGATGTATGTAAAAAAATCTATCCAAGGAAATACCAGACAAATTAAAAAAGTGTTTTCTTTCTGAGCTGTAAAGACACAGATACAAGCCTATAAGGGCTGCTTGTGTTACCGGCACCAGACCTAGGGGAATCTGGACCGGCAGCAAGCGGCACACAGGCTAGAGAGCACTGCGTAGCCAAATATGAGCAAACTGTGGATTAATAGAGAGGACACCGAAGTTAGCGTCTTGCTCAGGCCGGAGCTCATTTATTTCTGAGCTGCGCATGCGCAGAGCCTATAGCTAGAGTCTCTCTGGTAGTTCCACAGCAGTGCAAGACCACCATCTACTGGCATAATGAAATATAACCAACAACATAACAATGTCAAAATAAGTCACAATAATAAACAAAAAATAAGGGGGTAATTGGTTTTCTTACAAAAATAAACATGTAGCTTTTTTTAACCTGCTACACTCTCCCCTGCTTTAAGAGATGGCTCCGGACATCTGGAACAAAACTAACACACTTCATGGCGTTTGCCCAAAGTCTTTAAAGTCTAATAGTCAAAACTATTACAAAAAAAGGTATTTTGGTCACCAGTCTAACATGTCCATACTGGTGTGGGGTAATAACAGTCAGGAACAGCTGGGTAAAGTGGCATGTGGCAGGGAACATATGCAAGCATCATGTTTGCTCCAGGTCTCCAGAGCTGATATGAAGGCTGTCCCATTTGGCTATATGTAAAAATCTCTCTCGGTTTCACAGCTCTGGTCGACCTCCGTATTGGTGGCACATCCCATTCTGGTGTCTCTGGGGCAGGGTCCCTGTTATCCACACAGCTCTCCGACCCTGTGTCCTCCATAAGATCCTCATTTGCATGTTCCTCCTGGGTTTCCACAGTTGGTGATGAAACAACAGGCATTGGGAAATCTGCTGGTTCTGTAGATACAGCTGGTGGGACTGCACTTCCCTGCTGCACTTCCACTGATTCCATTTCGTGTCTTATTGGCTGAAACTCAGGAGCTACAGCTCTCAGTTCACTGTGTGGTCTCGGCTGAGGCCTTTTGGGGTTAACTCTCCTCCACTGATATACAGGTATAGTTCTCAGGCTGTATGTGTACCCTTCCTCTTCATCCGAATGATCAGACTTATGTTCCACTGTTTCATTGGGGTTTGTCTCTCCCAGTCTTTGTGTTTGTCTTTTCTGACGTCCCTGCTGATCTTGCTCTACCGGCAAATCAGTCACAAGCAGCAGGAGGTTTCGATGCAGGACACGAAAGGTTTTGTCTCCTGTTTCTGATTGTACCCTATATACAGGTCCATCTCCAATCTTCTCAACAACTCTGTGAATTTTCTTTTCCCAGTAGGCACGGAGTTTGCCTGGACCACCCCGCTCGGAGAGGTTTCTGACAAGCACTCTATCTCCTGGTTGCAGTGCGATGCCTTTGATGTGCTGATCATAATGCTTTTTCCCCTTTGCAGAGGACTTTGCACTGTTTTCTGAAGCAATTTTATAGGCTTCCTGCATGCGTGCAGCCCACTTTTGTGCATACTCCTGTCTGGACTGTGACTCTTTTTCAGGTTTTAAATCAAAAAGCAGATCAACAGGCAAGCGTGGGGCTCTTCCATAAAGGAGGAAGAAAGGTGAATAGCCCGTTGCCTCATGTCTTGTGCAGTTATATGCATGGACTATATGGGGCAAATGATCTTTCCATTCTGCCTTTTTCTCCTCATGAAGAGTCCGTAGCATTTGTAGAAGTGTTCTATTTAGACGCTCAACAGGATTTCCCTGTGGGTGGTAGGGGGTTGTTCGAGAGTGGCCTATTCCTGCCAGCTGTTTGAGTCTTTGGAAAAGGTTGTTCTCAAACTCCCGGCCTTGGTCATGATGCAGCTTTTCAGGGTACCCGAAACGCGGGATAAAGTCAAGAAAGATTTTCTCAGCTGCTGTTTTACCAGATTTATTCTTAGTCGGGTAAGCTTGGGCAAAACGGGTAAAGTGATCTACCAAGACTAAAATGTACTCAAAGCCACCTTTACTTGGTTCTAGATGTAAATAGTCAACCGAAATGAGTTCAAAGGGGGCACTGGTTGTTATCGAGCCCATTGGTGCTCTCTCTGGGACACTTGGCCGTTTCTGTTTGATACAAGGGCACTGGCGAATGACATAGTCCTCAATTTCACGCTGCATAAAAGGCCAGTAAAACCTCTCCCTTGCTAACTGAATGACTTTGTCAGCACCAACATGTCCCATATCATCATGCAGGTGTTTCAGTACAGTTTGCTTCAGCTTACTGGGTAGAATCAGCTGTTTTCTTTGTCCAGTCTGTCTGTACAGTATTCCTTCCTCAAGTACAAGTCTGTTCCATTCGTGTACTAGCCTACGTGTCTCTTGTCCTAGCTGTCTCTTATCTTTACTATTAGGACTCCATCTACTCTTTTTCAAATTTATCACCTCACAGATAGGGGGGTCCTCCCTCTGCGCAGCCCTGATGTTTTCTGGGGTGATGACAGGGGCACCTTCAGGGGGTGTGTCATCAACACAGTGCAGTGCAGCCACCCATGGTACATCACCGTCTCTCATGGCTTTGTCTCCTTGCCAGATTGCAGAAACCACTTCTGGGGACAGTGTCTCAGTATACTCCATGAGGTGTTCCTGGAGTGGCAATGGATAGCGGGAGAGCGTGTCAGCGTCTGTGTTGGACTTGCCTGGTCTATACTTTACAGTGAAATGGAAGTCAGCTAATTCGCCCACCCACCGATGTCCCACAGCGTTTAACTTTGCTGTGCTCAAGATGTATGTGAGGGGATTATTATCTGTGTACACTGTGAAAGTGGGTGCATAGTAGAGGTAATCCCTAAATTTATCACAAATTGCCCACTTCAGGGCAAGGAATTCAAGCTTGCCAGAATGGAGATGGTAATTTTTCTCCGCAGGCGTGAGTGTCCTGGAACCATAAGCAATGACACAGAGCTTTTCCCCCTGTTGCTGATAAAGCACAGCCCCCAGGCCTTCATTTGATGGATCTGTGTGTAGCACAAAGGGCAAACTGAAATCTGGGTAAGCCAGGACAGGTGGACTGGTTAACATATCCACCAGACGTGACACCACAGTACGATGTTCTGCTGTCCATTGCACTGGTGTTTTGGAAGGAAGCTGACCACCATTTGTGCGCTTTAACTTGATTTTGGCTCTAGTTGAGCTACATTGCAGGCTAGGATCACTGGGACTCTCAATAAGCTTAAACAGTGGTCTTGCTATTCTAGAAAAGTCCTGAATGAACGTCCTGTAATAACCTAGAAACCCTAGGAGTGCTCTGACCTCTCCCACGTTCTTTGGCTCTCTGTCTCTCAAATGTTCCACTGCTTCGAGATCTTTTGGGTCTATCTGGACACCTTCACTGGTCACCAAGCGCCCAACATACCTGACCTGACGCTTAAACAGTTCACATTTTTTGGGACGTAGCTTCACACCATGCTCTCGCAGGCGGCAAAGCACATGCCTCAGATCATCAACATGGTCGTGAAAAGTCTTGGAAAAGCAAAGCACATCATCTAAATATGGTGAGCAGCACTCATCCCTCAGACCATCAAGGACCCCCTCCATGCATCTCTGAAATGCTGCTGGGGCGTTGGTAAGGCCAAATGGGAGGCGGATCCACTCGTACAACCCCCAAGGCGTGCTGAATGCTGTCAGGTGTCTTGAGCTTTCATCAACAAAGCCCTGGTGGTACGCACTACCCTGGTCGAGTATTGAAAACCATGAATAGCCCCCCAAATTATCCAGCAGGTCTTGGATGCGTGGTAGTGGGTGGCGGTCAGCAATGGTTTTACGGTTAAGGCCCCGAAAGTCAATACACAAGCGTAAGCTTTTGTCTTTCTTTCGGACACACACCACCGGAGATGAGTAGGGTGATGTGGACTTTCTGATCCAGCCGTTGTCCAGCAAATTCTGAACATATTCTTTTACCTCTTTATACAAAGGTTTGGGGACCGAATTGTAGGATGTCTGGACAGGCGTATCATCTTTCAGATTAATTTTCAACTGCAAGCTTGGGATGCAACCAATGTCAGAGTCACTTTGGGCAAAAACATCTGACTGTTCATACAACATGTATCTAACTACCTTTTGTTCATCCTCTGTCAGGTAGGACAAATCAACAGATGGATGCCATCTCTGACCTTCATTGACTTCTGTCTGATGCTTTTCGTTACCTAGCTGAACTGAACACACTTTTACATTTGTATGGGCTGATGACCCTGCGTCAGCAGAGAGATACTTGACAGGTTTTACTTCAGTCACCTCTTCCAATGTACCTAAGACTGTTCTTTTGGAGAGAAAAATGTCATGTTTGGTAGGATTCTGAATGGGAATCTTAACAATTTTTGTCAACCCACTGGGGACATCTACCAAAGCTGGGAACAACTCCAAACCCTCAGGGCAGCTGTTCTCTAGATTTGGTTGGAAGAGTCGTGGGCCACCTCTTGGCCATTCTCTGACTCTACACTTTACTTCACAAATCTGTCCTGCAGGAATCATTACACCTTTTTTTCCTGTTCTCACACTACACTCAGGATCTATTTCATCAGGGGTGGGCATCTGAAGTGCTGAAACTAGAGCATCTACTGCACTGCTGCTGACACTTAAAGCTTCTTTGTGGAGCGCAGACAGGTCAGCCCCACCTCTCTGTTCTTTATTGGTTTTTAGGATTTCAGCTATTACGTTGCTGCCTAAAATAGGACAGTTAAGGTTGTGCTGACTGATAAGCACTGGCACTTGTATGGCGACATGCCCATAGTTCACACTCTGAATTTGAAGTTCCGTGTCTGCCCAACCATCAAATGGAACGTCTGTACCATTAGCTGCCGCTATTTCCAGAGGCTGGTCTGAAAGGAGGGACTCAAGTGGCTTGATCTTAATGTGGGGGATGTTTTTCTCTATCCATGCTCTTGATACCATAGTCACTTGGGCCCCTGAATCAAGCAGCATCTTAAGTGGTACTCCATTGATGGCACATGAGACCATACATCTGTTCCCAATAAGCTGTGCAGTGGGTTTCGCTGGTGGTGCAGGACTGGGTACATTTGATCTCACCACACTTGAAGTCTTAGCAAAACTGGTGTGTGCTGGGGACTCCTCGGCTTGTTCGATCACTGGCAGCCCCTCTCCAGTGACCTCACCCCGTTTCCCGACACCTTACGCCGCAGGCAGCCAATAGCCCGGTGTCCTGGCTGGCCACACGCAAAGCAGTGGGGGCAGCTCACTTTGCCTTGCTGTACACAATCACCACATCTGCCCCGGTTCTCAGCTGGAGGTGTTGGAGGGTGGTTCAGGGGCGAGCAGGAGTCTCCAGATGCCACACTATCAGTCTGGCTCACCACTTTAGTTAGCTGTCTGGTCAATGAAGACACTTGGGCAGTCAGTTCTCTAATAGCTGCACGGTTAGCCTGTAGCTCAGTGTTAACCTTTGCTTGCTCAGTCAAGTCCGTGTTAGCAAGCTGAGTGGCACTTACAGTCACAGGTCTGATTTTAGATGCTGTACCCAGTCGCCTCAGTCTCTCAGCTTCCTCACTGGTGGACTTTGTAATCTGTTCAAGCAAAAAGTCATCACTAACCTGCAAGTCATTAAGAAAAGGTTTGAGGTCTTGTCTCACATAGTTGTTTTTTTCATTGAACCCTTGATAAAGTGTGTGAAGAAATGTGCCCTGCACAAGCTTTTTGTCATAGCTAAAGTCTGCACCAGGCTGTCGTGACTCAAATAGTACACGCTGTTTTAACCCTATAATTCTGTACAAAAACTGCTGTGCACTCTCTTTGTCTTGCTGCTTAGCATTACTTAGCTCTTGAAAGAGTTCAGCGCTATTCTTGTCTCAAATATGAGAGCGGAGAAGTTTCTTCAAACCATCAACTGTCAAATCATCTTCGTTGGTTAACATTTCCTTGAGAGTGCCAGGCTTCATTATCTTTAGCACGGTTCTGATTATTTCACACTCAGTAAACCCTTCTTGTAACCCCTCATCAATTTGTTTGCACAGACTACTGTAGGACATATCCGAGCCAAGATCTGAAATTTGTCCACCATGCAACTTGAATTCTCTGCGTGGAAACAAAGCTGCCACATCACTGAGACTCAAAACTTGGTCATATCCTCTGGACGGACGACTCGCCCTGCCAGGGGAAACCCCAGCGACACTAGGCGCCGGTGACACTGAAGCTGGGATGTTGAAGTTCTTGGTGGGCGTATCAGTGTCTCTTAGCATGGATGAGGGAAAGGTGGAGATGTCTCTGTCCTGCGGTAGAATGGGCTGTGTGTGAGAGTCTGTGTTAGGGTGTGATGGTGGAGTGGGGATGTGGTCAGCTGGCATAGCCAGGTGTCTGTCAGGATGCGTGGGGTCAGTGTGGGGTGAAGTCGGGCACTCCTGCTGCTGGTTAGGAATATCTTCCATCTCAAGCGGCATGGCCAGATGATCTCCAGCCCCTCCGACGTCCGTTGACAGCAGGTCACTCACGATGTCGTCGAGGAGCAAGAGCTGGGCCATACCTTCATCCTCCAACGCTCTTAACTTTTCACCTCTGATGTACTCAACGATCAGGTCAGTTCTGGTTCACTTAAGCCATCAAGATTGCGAGTCATACTGCCATCCTCCACTGAAGAAACAACAGTGCGCAGCTGGCTCACACTCAAATCACAAAGTCTTTTCTGGATCTTTACTATCAACAACCGCCGTGGGGTAACAGTGGCCATCTTGACGTTTTGACTGTGACCTGGGCTCCCTGGATGACGCACTCAATGCAGCCTTCCCTGAGACTTTGGACACCAGTTCTGGTCGTTTGGCACACACGTGACCACTAGACGATCCCGGACGAGCTCCCAGTTGTTACCGGCACCAGACCTAGGGGAATCTGGACCGGCAGCCAGCGGCACACAGGCTAGGGAGCACTGCGTAGCTAAATATGAGCAAACTGTGGATTAATAGAGAGGACACCGAAGTTAGCGTCTTGCTCAGGCCGGAGCTCATTTATTTCTGAGCTGCGCATGCGCAGAGCCTATAGCTAGAGTCTCTCTGGTAGTTCAACAGCAGTGCAAGACCACCATCTACTGGCATAATGAAATATAACCAATATAACAACATAACAATGTCAAAATAAGTCACAATAATAAACAAAAAATAAGGGGGTAATTGGTTTTCTTACAAAAATAAACATGTAGCTTTTTTTAACCTGCTACACTTGCTAAATTACTGCTAATGCCGATTTATTTGACAGGCTCTTTGTATAATTAACTATATAGCAAAACATATTTAATGTCAGATAGTTGCATTAAAATTGCTGCAAAATGCATTAACAGGAATATTTTCTGTTTCATGGCTTGAATTAGAGTTGAAGGGAGTGAAAAATGTCATTTATAGCTTCTGTAACCCTAAATAATTAAAGTTTTAAACCTTATTACATGTCTATACACAATACATATATAAAGTAAATAAATATGATTAAATAAAATAAAACTTGTACACTTGTTAAAAAGTGCTACAATGAGAAACATCAGACTTTACTTTCTTTCTTATCATTTTTATGGGTGTTTAATCAGCAATGTTAAAGCCAGTTTTCAGTGGTTATTCAAGGAACTGCAGATTCAAAATGCGGAAATTATTGTGAAAAACTAAGTACGCCCTTATTGAAGCATTACAAAGACCAAAGCACAGAGAGCTGTGCATGAACAAATGTCCGCAAACCTCCATGACATGAAGGAATGCCATAAACAAGCGCGGGGCAAAATCTCAATCTCACCAACTATATGGGAGAGCGACTATGTCATTTAGAAAATGATTATTTTGAATTATTTTTGCTAACTTTAATTTTTCATACACTGCTTCTGTTATTTGGTGAGTTTGTTAAATAAATAAAGAGGATTATTTCGTGTACTAGAACGTGCAGAGATGGAGATGATTAATAAAAAATGTCCTGTTGCACAAATCCTTCAAATTTAGAAGAGGGTTTACTTTATTTTTATTTTCCCTTTACGAACAGATCAGAGAGACACTGTGAGCTCACTGCTGCAGGGGCAGTAGACTGATTCAAGCTGTTTGGCAGCCATAAATATGTAAAGAAAGCAATTTCAGCAGGACTGGAGTAGCCCAAAAGTGTAACGGGCCATGCAACAAGAATATAAAGAAGCTAAAAAAGTTGATACACTGGAGAGAATTAGAAGATGAGATAGAGAATAATTCAGCTGAGACAGACAAAAGTAAGGTCGGCTTTTTATCAGTGACCATTATCATTTGTTCACCAGAATTAGGCAGTGTATGCATAATGTGAGGAGAAATATGAATGCAGTTCATCAAATACACACATATATATTTATCTACTTTATCCTAAACTTTCCTAACATTTCCAGCACTGGTATAAACTATCTTTTTAATGAATATCTTCTTATTATGACTGTCTGTGTATGCTTTATATCATGGCATGTACACTGATATGTTTTGCATTTTTCTATGTCAAGAACACTGAATGTGTCTGAGTACCACTTTACAAATAACTTTAACTTGATTTGACTTGTCATGATCTACTGGGATCAATTTTGTGTAATTTCAGTTGCTGCGTTGTGTCATATATTATAGCCAGTTGGTTTACAATCACTTTAGTTTGTTACAGTAATGTCAAGTCCAACCTGGTAGAGGAAACTAGGTTTTAAAAGCCCACACATAGTAGTGGGAGACCAGAGTGTGTCTTTGATGGGGGCACTTTAAGTGTCTTGAATGAATGCTTTCCTCAAGCAGAATTGACTTATTGTAGTGGACAAAGAGAAGGGTGAGTTTGTCACAGTTCACCAGCTTTACTACTCTCTCCACACTCTCACCCTGAAGTAGTCTTCTGCTGAAGAAAGCACTGCTGTGCATTAGGCTGCATGGTGCAGAAATCAAGTTGCTCTGCATGGATATTGTTTTGAAACTGAAATATTATAAAGCCAAAAGTTACAGTCCTAGTTTGAGTGTCTTTGCACATTTTGACAGCTCTAGTTATTATGATGAAAAAATAAATGGCCATAAATGACTTATTTTGGTCTGGATAATGAAACCGCCTCGATTGTCTCATAGCAAAAACATGCACGCACGCTTTTCATTATTTGTTTGCCTGTGTTCCTTCCTTAGGCTGTTTTAAACCTGTTTGTACAGCATGAACAAATTCAGGTGAGGAATATCTGTGCACTCTCTGTGAATTAAGTCAGTGTTTGGATCATTACAAAAGGAATATAGCTAAATCACTTTTGCTTAACTCTGCTGCAATGTCTACAACTTTCACAGGATATGCAAACCTCAGGGCATAGTTAAAAAACATGTCTTGCTTTAGTCTTAGGAGCCTGTGAAATAGTCTGCAATACAAAATATTTTAAAAAGACTAACTGTTATATTTTTCCTTTTTCTTTCTTTCTTTAGTTATTTAATTTTGCAGAACAGACTAGCTTCAAATTAATTTTAATTCTATGTGCTCAGTGATCCCTGTAGACACTGCATTTCTGCAGTTCTATGCCAATATCCACATTAATTATTTTAGTTGTCATATTATAATCATATCACTGTTAAAATGCATATATTTTATGTTACCACCGTATCTGTGTAGGCTGTCCTTCCAGTTCTTAATTTATCTAACTATTTATCCTGTTCAATCCTGCTGCAGATTTGATCTGAAAATCTGATGAATATTGTTTTTAAATATTCTTTTGGCTTAGATGAAGTGAGAGAGAGATAATCAAAGACTAAAGGAGCTGTATCTGTTCTGATAAGACCTGCACTTACTCCTGCGAAACTGTTGCTGACAGTTATTGTCAGAAAAGTACCAATGGTTGGTGTTTGATCTTGGATTTTCATCTCCCTCATGGCTGAATGTCTGGTTTTAGCTTTCACTTAAGTAGGTAAAGTGAGAAAAAGTAACTGCAGACTGAGAAAATCACTGACAAGTTTCTAAATCAAAACAATGTTTTTTGCTATGGCAGATGAGAACAAAAAAAAAAAGACATATCAACTTTATGAAAGCTCTGTTGCACAGGCAAATGCTGGCTGCATGTGGATGTTCTCCAACACATGCAGCCTGCTGGTTTTGCGTGTTTGGATTTAAACGTCACAACACTTTGTTTTCAATACACAGGGAATAAAGATCAGATCCTGATATTTAAGAGACAAAGATAACCCTCACTTAAAGCTAAAAATACAAAAAATAAATAACAAATATTGAGTGGAAAGTTATTATTGATTTTGATCTAGGACATCACTACCTTCATCTTCTCCCCAGTCCAATTTCTCCCTGTACTGTCATATAATCAAATATATAATAATAACTGTTTCAAAGATTTTTTAACAACATTAACTAACGCTTGAGTGCAGAGGAACCTAAGAGGGAGGAAAGTGATGATGATTCTGAGTGCGAGCAGTGGAGCAGTTAAGACAGTAGGATGGCTTCATTAAAAGTAAGGTCTGTGTTTCAAAAAAGAAAAGCGAGACAGGTTGATATTATACTCATAGTGAAGTCCAGATGAAAGAAAATTCTTAATATTCCTAGCAGTAGTTAGCTTATTTCATTTAGCAAACAAGGAATTGGTACAGGCACAACCTTTGTACATATGTATGCTGAATCACTTTTCTAATGACCTGCTGCCAGGCCAAACAGCTCAAACCTCTGGCAGAGGCTTAGCTGTCCCACTCCCATAATCCCCAAACTCACACTCTTAACATTGAACCAGCGCCACTGATATCTGAAGAAGCAGGTGAGTTCTTTTACATTAAAAAAATGTGTCTAATTGCAGGAGGCACCTTAGAAAATGTATTTATTTTCAACACACTATTGTCATTATAATCCACATAAACAGAACTGTCTGGATGTATTTTCCACACTGCGTTTGACTGTTGCAGATGGTGAGAGTTTTCAGTTAACTAAATCAGATTAAACCTGATTTCAGTTCTACTCAAGACAGACACATATTTTAGTTGTGTATATTCTGAAACTTGATATCCAAATTATTTAAGATATATTTACCAGTACTTAATGTTATGAATAAAAAGATCAAAATTTAAAATTTCTTCCATCCAATCAATGTTAAAAAAAAGAAAAAAAAAGTGAGACCCAAAGTGATATTTTCTTTCACTGGGCACCAAATCCCTGCTTGAGTAATAGCACAATTAATTTTCTATTTTGGGAGAAGGATCACTCAATTTCTCTTGTGAGCTCCAGTAGATTTTCTTTGTGTACAGGTTGTGATAAGCAGACATTTGCTGCTGTTGCTGCTCTGTAAGCCTAATGTGTACCTTAATCAAGCCATGTAATAACGACATGTGCTGTAACATAATAGTGCAAAAATAACACGACAAAGCTCCGTTCAGAGGGTGAATGGACTGTGTTAAGAAATATATTCTAAAACACTTCTTCAGTAAAGACTCAGAGAAGAGAAACACTCAGAACTTCTTGCTAGCAAGGGCAGTCTCCAGAACTGAGACTCGCGCTGAGAAACTGCCCCGGTCTTTATTTATACTTCAGTGGGTGCTTGTGTGTGTGTGTGTGTGTGTGTGTATGTGTGTGGGGGGGGGGTCAGAGTGTGACCCCATAAAGATTTCCCTAAACCTGCTGGTCTCGAAGTCCAGCGGTTCATCAAACCAAAAAGCACTTAGGCTAAAACAGATATAGCTACGTTAATCCTACCGTAAAACAATAAGACAAGGTACGACCTCTTCTCATACTCCTAGGATGTGGGGGTGAAGCCAGAACACCTTAGAATGTTACAGGCCCCCTAGGATGAGACATTCTTTCAATATGTCACCAACTATATACTTCTAAACACAAATGATTACATGCAGTATTCTACCATATGCAAACTTATATCATTAAAAGATTATACTGACTACTAAGTACAATTTCCTATTGACAGACTGATTCTTATATAGTGCTTTTCTACTCTCCTGGATTACTCAAAGTGCTCTATACAACATGCCACATTCACACACTTTCTCTAAACTGAGTGATTCCTAACTGCATTCATACACATTCACACTCTTGACATCCAGAAGGGAGGAGCCACTAACCCTCCGATTAGTAGGTCACCTGCTCTACCTCCTGAGCTACAGCCACCCAGTGTACACTCACAAACCTGTCAAACCTGCATTTGAAATGTTGGCTACCATAGCAGTATAGTATTTCAACATGGCATTTGGGTCTTCTAACTAAAATAGATAAATAGGAACATAAATAGTACCAACATTGCCAGAACTGGCCCACATCTGGTTGACATACACCCTGCCATGACACCAGTCAGTCAGAAGTGCCAGCATGATGCCAGATCCGGGGAGGACCTATTTTCTATGAGCCTGGGCCACATAAACCAAACCACAATCAGGCCAGATGTGGCACACCATCACGTAAACAGTGCCATCTACACCAGACCTGGCCCATATCTGGATGACATACCACTTACCATGCCAGAAGTCAGACAGCAGTGCCGGCTTGACACCAGATCCGGGCCAGACCTGTCTGCTTTGTGGGTATAAAGGTTGAATTCAGTAAATTAATCAAAACATTATCAGCTTACACCTGGTGTAACCTAACTGACCATGAACATCACAGCTGCTGTGCACCAGTCCACCACAGTGCTTTTCCCCTCAAATTTGATACAAATGTTCACTTGAGTTATTGTGAATGAGTTATTGCAGGTCAAAGGTCACAGTGATCTAAACCACCCTCCACCCACCCACTTACACACATACACAATATTATATTATAACTCAAGTTATGCTAATAATATGCACATTTTTCACATTTGGTCAGACAGTAAGTTCCACTTTAAAACTGATGATAGTATTGCATGTGTGAAGCAGTTATGAGTCTGGATAGAAATTAATGCACACTGCAACTTCACTTGCTGGTAAGTGGTCAGGGAGGCAGTAATTTTTGTCTCTTTTACAGTCTCCATACACATTAATGACGCTTCTGTCACTTTTTATTACAATACTTTGAACAGTGTGTTCATGTTGTGTCCAGCTGTGCTGCTCTTTTTGTGTGACCGTGCTGATAGCATCTCAACTCTAGTACAGTGGCTTGCAGTTATTTATTTGTAAAAAATGTTTGGAATCATGTATGATTTTCGTTCCATTTCTCACGTGTGCACCACTTTGTGTTGGTGTTTCACGTGGAATTCCAATAAAATTGATTCATGGTTGTGGCTGTAATGTGACAAAATGTGGAAAAGTTCAAGGGGGCCAGATATTTTTGCAAGCCACTGTAACTGTTATTTGGCTTTTCAAATCAAACAGCCTCCCTCTTTCAATAAGTAGTCAAATGTTCTTTTTTTTTCAGTTTTACATCCGCTAGGCAAATCTTCTGTTTTAAGTGAAAATCGTGTGGAATAAGCTGCATAATGATGCCCTGCTGATAGAGCTGCGAAGAATTCCATGAATACAGCATGAATGAAAAATCCACAGGGTGCTGTGACTTTTCATTGTGTTTGAGAGCACGACATAATACAGAGAGCATCAGTTTTTCTACTATAATTGACTCTGCAATGATCCAGACAGATTCTCTGACTCTGCAGGATTCTTGCCATAATGTCACAGCTCACTGAGGAGTGTGTGAGAGTCTGATTGTGTATTTGTTAGTAGTGCAAACTCATCAAAAATCAAGTCGGTACTAGAGAATAACTTTCTCATATCACATTTAATTTACATTATTTAGCAGCAGTATAATACCATCTGGATTATATATTAATTATTAACACTAGTGGAAAGGGTCTTATTGTCCAGTAAAGACACTGATATTCACTCAGTGACACTGGTCTTTCCTACAAAGAGCTGTTCTCATGGCTCTTTCAAAGAACAAAGAAGCAAGTTCATCTTTCAAACATCAGCATAAAAAAGAAACACTTATTTACTCTTTTTCTTCTTTTAAGTGAACATCTCCATCCAAAGAGTTACAGAGAATCTTAAAACTTTGTAATAAGATATATAATAAATATATAAACAACACTAAAAATGCAATATTGTTCTGACCTGGTGTGGTAGGTAAACCCATCACGATGATTTGCTAAACCATGATATATTGTTCTGCATTACAATTTTTAAGTTTTGTCTTTTTACAAATTTATGTTGAGTCACTCTGACCTTAAAGTTGTCATTTTTCTTTCCCTCTTTATTCTTCCACTGTGCTGTGAGATCTCAGTGACATGTTGCACCTTTTTTTTTAATTATTCATTTACAAATTGTAGTAGGAAATACAATTTGCACAAGTAGCCTGACATCTATCTGTAAAAAAATGACAGAACCAGTTCAGAAGTGTGTGTGTGTGTGTGTGTGTGTGTGTGTGTGTGTGTGTGTGTGTGTCCATTATTTCTGAAGTTTGGATGATGTAATGCAGTAATTAAAAATGTTTCTTTATTTATCTTTGTGTGAGCTGCTCGTGTCTTTATTGAAAGAGCAGAGTGATAGTTCCAGATTCACAGGCCACTCCTATTATTATTACTTATAACCTATATTACCCTATTACTGTTAGTGATTTATATAATTTGTGTACTTTTTAGCATTGGGTACTGTTGGACTGTATCTTAAATACTCAACTTCTTCTAAAATATTAGAAAACAAACCATTACTCTTACCTGCCGGGATAATCAGACAGAGTCTTAACCATGTGTGGACCACATCTTCTTACCCTATCTTACCACAGGACACATAGTTAATGAGTCAGTGACAAAGGCTGTGGTTGCAGATAAACACAACAGAGCTGATGGTCTGTGAGCTGAACCAAAAGCCCTGTCAGTTTATAGATATCTAATTTGTAGCTAAATTGTAATTTTACAGATAACTCTCCCATGAGAGCGGTATCCAATTTCATCTGCTTTTTATGTCCCAGCAGCCGATATCAATATCTTTTTACTTTTTCCCCCTTAGGCTCACACTTGTACCACGAGCTCTTAAAAATTGTGTGGCTGAGATGAGCGCTATAACTTCCTGTCTCTCACTTGGTGCTTTGTGTTGTTGCTTAATTTAATGATAAGCTCAAGCAATTTCACAAAGTTAAAATATGAGCTGCAAATGCACACCGTGGAGTAATAGTCACAGCTGTCAACTTAAAAGATGATATGTGAAGAAAATGTCAAAGCAGAACATTATATGATTAGTCTGGGAGTTTTTAAATTACAACCAAGTGTGTGTGTATTTTTCTCCAAAAAGTATTTTCAATAAGGGGAGAGCATTTGGAAAAAAAATGTGATTAGACTCCAATGAAGGGAAACAGCAGAGCAAAGTCTCAACAGTGGCAGGAAGTAGGGCAAAACCCCCTGGAATTGAGATTTTGCTGCTGGTGGAAATGAAGCAGGAGGAGGCGTGGATAATACTCTATGACTGACCAGGATATTGTGGAGATAGGGAGGAGAGGGTTAGCACAAGTGACAATCTGGAAGACTGAATGGCAAAGAAACCACTGAGATTTAAAGCACAGGGAACAGAGGCTGATTGACAAGAAAATTACTAGATCAGAGCACTGACGGAAAGGAGCTTGACTGACGTGGAAAGTGAAAGTGATGCAAAGAATGGGCTAGCATCCCAAATGCTCAGGGATGCAGGAAGACTAGCGAATGCAGATCCTCCTGACTTCACTTTTGTATAAGCTTCTGTTTTTTATAAATATTATAAATAATTTTACTAATTATAAATAATAAAAAAATAATTACAATGACTTGAAGTTACTCTATATGTGGTTATACAGGATTCTTGAAATGTTTATATAATTTATTTGGACTAGGGGAATTCACTGAACACAGTTAGAAAAGTGGCTTGGAGGTCTTTCATTATTTTATTTTATTTATTTATTTTTTAATCAATTCAAACTAAGTATTTTTTCTAATCTCCAGTTTTGAATCATGAAAGAATGTGGGACACTTAAAGTGGTTTAAAAACTTTACAAATTTCTATTTTAATTGTATTTTCTCTTTGCTTAATGTTTCATGACTCCTGATCTTCTCCATCTTGAATCTTCCACCACGGGTCTGGAAATGCAGGTAAAACAGAATCATCTCTTTTTATTAAACTATGTGTGCATTCTTTTTTTTCTGGTTGTTATCAAGTCAATGACGTGTTAAGCAGCCTTGAAGTGCTGGTGCATGTTGATAGTGTGAAGAATCCTGAATTGTTTAAAGGCTGACGTAGTGGCACATCTTTTGAATAAACAGGTTGTGAGTTTGGCTAAGGTGAAGCATGTTAACATGTAAAGTAACTAATTATGACACTCTTGAAATAGAGGGAGAACGATTATTATTGCAGCAACAGAAAAGGTGTTGCTCTGCTGAATATGTGCAGATATAGACAGTGCAGTTCATTGTTCAGGACGACTGTAATTATATTCTGGTGCTGTTTACATTAAGGCAGCTGTTGCTTGTTTTGCTGAACAGCTGCAGATTTTTGTGTATTTGTACAACTCTAACAAATGCCAACACTACTGTTGATTGTATTGCTAGGGCAATTAGGTATTGTTTGTGTGTGTGCGTATTAATGTATGCATAACTGGTTAAAAAGCTTAATGGTGGATACTTTGAAATTGTTTTTATGCGTTTTTATTACACACGTACACAATAATACAAACAGGGGCTGTTTCCCTGGAGAATCTTTGTCATTCAGTTGGTGTCTTTTCCCAGCAGACACTGCGGCATCAAGAAAATGTCAATACACAGGCACACGCATGCCTCACTTGCCTGAGACCTCTGCTCTTAAATAAACCAACGGCTCAGTGTCTCTGTTCTCTTCAGGTTGTGCTGTGAAGAAAAAAAAAAAACACAGTCTGCTGACCTGATATGTCAGTGAAGTGCTGATGCTGACAGGTATGCTGTAAGCTGACAGGCTGGGTATCATCACTGATTTCTAGAATCCATTTGATTCCGATTCACAAGGTCCTGAATTGATTCGATCCACGATTCGATTCAATTCGATTCAATTCGATTCGAATCTGGGAAATTTTGCCTCAGACAGTCAGAAATATTATAATTCACAGAAAAAACATGAAGGTGATTTTCCTGGCCTGGGATTTTATAAAAATATTCTGCAGTACATCAAAAACGAAAGAAAACCATTAATCAACATATGAACATTACCTCTGAAGTTACAGCGGCTTTATTACAGACACGGCTAAGCGTTTTGAATTTTGTATAATTTTAAAAAGTTTAAAATTGTTCAGCAGCCTATTGAACGGCAGAAATTAGGTATTCTTTTCGGAAGTAAGTAAAAGGAAAAAAAAACAGCGGCCGACAGCGCTGTAAACAACGGTAGACTTGTGCGTAACAAGCAAGCAAATAATGAATAAAACAGATTTTTAGACGGGAAACTGTTCTTGAAGTACAGAGAGAGAGAGAGAGCTGTGCATGAAGTGTGATTTTATCACGGTGGAAGCAAAACAGCAAAAGTCAGAGGGAGTCCATGACGATGTTTATGTGAAGCTTAGTTTGGATCTTCTTTTGCTGCTGGTTCAGTCAGTATTGTTTGGAGAGAGATAAAACTAACAGCTTTAGAATCAGCGCAAAAAGGGCGTAAACACAAAGCGCGGACCCGCCGAAACATCAGAATCAGCGAGCTGTCGGCTTTCAGCCCCGACCGTGTCCGTGCCATCGGGTGAGAAAGGCGACATCTTACTGATTCTGATCCGCGGGTCCGCGCTTTGTGTTTACGTCTTTGTGCAGAAGTCGTGTACCTGCTCTCATTTACTGTTTTAAATGTTTGGTGGTTGTCAAAATTTTGTGACGTTTCACCTGAGATTCTGGAATTTTGGGCAAAAGACATTTATATAAAAAAATCGATTCAGGATTTTAATGAATCGATATCACGTTATCCAAGCCAGAGTCGATTTTAATCGATGAATCGATTATTAAAACCCACCCCTACTGACAGGGTACTCAGTTATGTTAGCACGGTCAGGTTAATCAAACTTTTCCCAGGAGTGTGGTTTCAGGGTTTAGATAGAAACTCATCGACGTTGGCGTAATAACAGAGCCCCCTTCCAAGAGAATTTCAATGAGTCCAGCAGGTTTATGTATAAACATGTCATACTATTTTATGTTGTATAATCACAGCTGTATTGGAGATGAAAATTTAGTGGAAGTAGTGACATAAATATTCCTCCCTGTAGGGCAGTTCATCCACAGAACTCCCAGGGTCTGAACTTGAGACACAGCCCATACTTTTCTTAGATTAAATTAGATTTAAATAAAAAACATGTGGTGTGGCTATAATCACCATTTAATATAGTTTTGTTTTAGTTATTCAACATGGTACAATCATGAATTTCATTCACATGTGTAACTCTGTGCAAAGAAAGTGACAACACTCCTTTTAAACTGTGGTACATATTTTATATACACTCAATAAATCTTACATTGTAGTGTGTGTAAGCGTTGTGTTGTGGGTTGTGTTGTTACAACTTACATTACTTTGGTGGTATGAAATGCACATGTAACAAACATGATCTGTCATAAGTAATAAGAAGTAAAGCCTGAAACCACATTTCTGTTAGTTTAAGGCGTCTTTATTATAAAAGTCGACTGTCTGATATTGGTGATTCCTCCATAATCTGGAGATTAAGGCAAATTGTAATTAAAATAATGCATACATTATGATAGACTACAAATTCTGCTATTTGTAGTCTCTGTACTCTTTATATAGTATCAATTTTAATATCTGAAATACCTCTTTTCTCTTCTGGAACATTGTTTTTTTTTTTCTTTTCTTAGGTTTTCAGTCTCTTGTTAAAGCCATAGAATGTATGGAGTATGAAGTCAGAGGTCGCTTTTTTGCTTTACTTTGTACTTGCTCTACAGTCTTCCTCTATGACTGCTGTGGCATGAGGATCAGAGGTGATTTGTGCTGCTTCACAGATCCTTGTAATAAGGTCTGAGTAGAGTAGGAGGCTGTTAGAGTGCCCTTGGTTATCTGAATGTCCTTATTGCAAAGCAGCTGTAGCTGTGTCATTACAGGATGGTAACATGCTGCTGGTAACATTTTGTGTCTTGTAAAATATCTTTATTCTGGTACGCCATCTATGTGTAAGCAGTTACTCAGGTTATCTCGAAGTATGAGAGCATGTGCTGTCATGACCAAATCCTGTAAACGGCATTATTAGACTGTGCAGGGATAGTACAGTGAGTCATCAAATAAATGACACATTCGATTTGTGCTCGTTGTTTACTGCGTTTGGGGCAGCACATTATTTTAATTACACAATGGGAGTGAAAATTTAGAGTAGACAAAATCACAGACACAGCAGAGATGTATGTACAAGTAATCAGATACTTCAGAAGACCTCCGGGAAAATAAATCACTGCTGCTGTTCATGCAAAGACTTTAAAGTTAGTATTTAGTTTGCGTATAATTATCTGTATCCATGTGGTGTTTGCCTTAAATTAAGATTAAGTTCTACATTACCTAGCAACTGTTCTTTACCTTAGATGTGCTGTGTTTTTGTCTCCTGCTGTGGATTCACAAGAACTTCCACTTTGATAATCACAACCAAAGAACAAAGGAAACCAGTATGGAAGGAGGAAAAAATAATCTGATGCACACAGTTATGACTGTGTGAACCTACTGTTGGACCTATACCTATTATGTGTTCATTTTAGAGATGGAACGATTCGATATTACGTATCGGTATCGGTCCGATACTGACGTAAATTACTGGATTGGATATCGGAGAGAAATAAAAAATGTATTCTGATCCATTAAATATCAAAAAAGCACCTCACAAAACTTGCGACATGGCATAACTCGGCTCATAACCTTAGCACGTCGGAGCAGTGTGCATCATGTGATAGAGCAGCTGTGTGTATTTGTAGCCTCGCTACCAATCCAGCATTTCATCTCCGAGAAAGTTATCCCAGAGAGAAGTAAAGCAAGTGTGTAAGTGCATCTCTGAATGTTTGTAAAGCATTCCAGCGTTAAGCTTAACATCCGATATATGGAGCGACTGCCTCTTCTCTTCTGTTGAAGAACGATGTTGAATCTATTTAATTATTCTTGAAAAATAATTTATTTCTGTGCATTTTTTTTCCACACTGCATCAAATTAAAATTGATTACGTTGATTAAGTATCATGAGGGGGGTGGGGGGGGTGGTTCCCTATTTTTTTTTTTTGCTGGGAGTTTTAGAACCCTATCAGTTAGGTTGCTTCTCTTTAAAACACCAGAATAGGGAGGATGGAGTAGGTTTAAGTTTATTAGATTGATCAGTATTGCTGAACTATGAAATATTTTGGGTATTTTGGGTTGGTGTATTTTTTGCATACAGGTATAACAGAATAGCTTTAGTCTTTTTTGTTTTTTTTAACTTGAGTATTAACTTATACAAAAAGCAGCAAGATATTAAAAAACTGTTTTATTGATTAAAAAACACACTATATCGGATTCATATCGGTATTGGCAGATATCCAAATTTATGATATCGGTATCGGTGTCGGAAATAAAAAAGTGGTATCGTGCCATCTCTAGTTCATTTATGTAATTAATCAGTGGGAATGCACATATAGCTGCTTTCCACAACATGGAAACTCTTGACAGTCATCATAGCAACCAAGCTGAGTAGGCACAACAGTCAAGACAGTTCAACTCAGTCTCTTAAGACCAGGAGCCGTTTGGATTGACTCCAAGTAAGCTTAACGACTCAATGCTCCATCCATGCTTGCCACTGTGCAATGCTAATAGAGAACAATAACATCCATAAGAACTCAATGGAACTGTGGAGGACAACAATAGAGGCCAACTGTATGGCAATGCTACAAGTCACCATGAAGTGTTTGCGTGTGAGAGAGAGGTAGGTCATGGATTATATATATATAAATAGATGTGTGATAGATACCCACCTACAAGGCATAGACATAGGCAGATATTTTTATACACTTTTCTCTTTCAATTTTGCTCTATAGTAAGAACACATTTTTTATGTGGGCAGTTTGTAGAATAAATCTTTCTGGCATGACTCCCATTGGTCAATACTGAAAGACTACGGGATAAAAAAAAATAGCCCAATAAAGGGGGAAAAGGGTGTTGTTAAAGAAGACTGATTGCTGTATTAGAGAACTGGGTGTTGTACAGTCTTGCTTTCTTTATTCCATCATTCCTTCCAGTAACCTTGAGTGTGTTTCAAGACGTATTTGTTCCATTTGTATTCAGTGTGTGCTGCAGTAATGTTCTTGCAACATATTTCATCAAGAACAGAAACTCCCAGGTGGCATCAACACGTCTTTGTGTTAATACTGCAGGTAAAAATACATGCAAAAACTGTCTTTTTCTATTTCAGACAATCTTGGTGTCTTGAAGTGTAAAATAGCTGATTTGTTTTGTCTCTTTGATTTCCTCATTATCACTTCTCAGAATCAGAATCGTGTTTAGTGGCCAAGTATATGTGCAGACACATACAGGGAATTTGGTTCCGGTAGATGGTGGCTCTCAAGCACAGCAATGTAAATCACACACACACACACACACACACACACACACACACACACACACACACACACACACACACACACACACACACACACACACGTGTCTATATACACATTACACATACATACACAAAGCTGTGTAAACCAACTATAAATAACGAATCTAAACTTATATACATAAAATACAGAAATGAATGAGGTGGAATGAATACTACAAAATGTACATAAGGTGCAGCTGCAGTCTGGCAGTGGGAGCAGTGTGACAGGTCAACTGTTAAGAAGGGAGATGGCGAGGGGAAAGAAACTGTTCCTGTGTCGGGTGGTCCTGGTCTGCAGGCTTCTGTACCGTCTGCCAGAGGGCAGCAGATCAAAAAGTCTGTGTGCAGGGTGTGAGGGGTCTGTGATGATTTTCCCTGCCCGTTTCCTGGTTCTTGAGAGGTACAGATCCTGGATGGAGGGCAGGGGGGTGCCGATGATCCTTTCTGCTGCCCGTACAGTCCGCTGCAGTCTGCTCCTGTCCTGTTTAGTGGCTGCTCCATACCAGACTGTGATGGAGGAGCACAGGACAGACTCAATGACCGCAGTGTAGAACTGGATCAGCAGCTCCTGTGGAAGACTGTACTTCCCCAGTTGTCTCAGGAAGTACATCCTCTGCTGGGTCTTTTTGAGGATGGAGTTGATGTTGGTCTCCCACTTCAGGTCCTGGGAGATGGTTGTACCCAGGAACTTGAAGGTCTTCACAGTTGACACAGGGCTGTCTGATATGGTGAGGGGGAGCAGAGTTGAGGGATGTCTCCTGAAGTCCACTGTCATCTCTACAGTCTTAAGAGTGTTCAGCTCCAGATTGTGCTGACTGCACCAGAGTACCAGCCGCTCAACTTCCTGCCGGTATGCAGACTCATCACCATCTTGAATGAGGCCAATGACAGTGGTGTCATCTGCAAACTTTAGGAGTTTGACAGCCGAGTTCTTGGAGGTGCAGTCGTTAGTGTAGAGGGAGAACAGTAGTGGTGAGAGGACACATCCTTGAGGGGCACCAATACTGAGGGACCGGGTTTCAGAGGTGATCTCCCCCAGCCTCACTTGTTGCTTTCTGTCTGTCAGGAAGCTGGTGATCCACTGACAGGTAGCTGGTGACACGCTGAGCTGGGAGAGTTTGGAGGAAAGAAGTTCAGGCACAATGGTGTTAAAAGCCGAACTAAAGTCCACAAACAGGACCCTGGCATAAGTTCCCGGGCGGTCAAGGTGTTGCAGGATGTAATGCAGCCCCATGTTCACTGCATCATCCACCGACCTGTTTGCCCGGTAGGCAAACTGCAGAGGGTCCAGCTGGTGGCCTGTAATGTCTTTCAGATGGGCTAACACCAGTCGTTCGAAGGATTTCATGACCACAGACGTCAAGGCGACAGGTCTGTAGTCATTCAGTCCTGTGATGGTGGGTTTCTTGGGAACAGGGATGATGGTGGAGCGTTTGAAGCAGGAGGGAACTTCACACAGCTCCAGGGATCTGTTGAAGATGCGAGTAAAGATGGGAGCCAGCTGTTCAGCACAGGTTTTGAGGCAGGAGGGTGAGACGCCGTCTGAGACGCCTCAATTGTGACTTTACAGTAACAAAAGTTTAATTTAGGTTTTTAAGCTGGTTTAGCAATTGTTGTTATTAGGATAATAACCAAGTGACCTTTTGAAAACCCTGAAAACAAGTTTTTTCACTGCTTAGCTGATTGCAGCCATCTCAAATGACAGTAGGAGTGTTTTCAAGGTTCTTTGCATCAATAGCCTCTGTGTGCCTTAGCTTCTTGAGCAAATGTTTATTCAGATGTGGCAAATAATTTAACAACTAATTACAAAGTCCAGGACATTGTAAGCTTGTGTTATGTAACCTCATGTCACTGTTATACCCTATGGCATACCCTAATAGACAGTGGTGGGTGGTAGAAATCTTAGTCCCCCAAAGTACAAGGTGTTCAAAAGAAAAATTGGAATTTGCCAAATTAAATTCAACATCACAGTTAATTTTCCTTCTATGTCATCAGCTGCCATTACATCTACTACTAATTGCAATTTATTAAGAAAATAGAAGAGAAATTAGAGCCCAGTTATTGTTTTCTGATAAGGTCATGATACCAGGTTGACGTTATTGTATGGAAACTTGGGGGGTGGAGCTTACATTGTGGGTTTTATTTTTCTTTCTTTTCTAAAAAGGGTGATACCAATTTCAGTTTCATTTGTTCAGTTTATTTACATTCGTTTTGTAGAGAAGCCTGAATGCAATGGCCTGCTGTTTCTCTTTATTTTGAGAACAATATTTCTGTTTTGATCTGTGTATATAATCATAACCGCAACGTCATTACATAAAAAAAAACATAATTGAAGTGCAGCAATATTATAGCATCTCAAATGTTGCTTCCCTTCGAGCGGCTGACATAGGAGCCATAATCCAATGTACATAAACCTGTTTTTTACTTCTTTACCGCTCTCTTTTTTCCTGAAAGTTATTTTGCCCCATGATGTGAAAAATAATTTACATTTCTTCACTTTTTGGAAATAACATGTAGACAGAAATGAGTGTTAACTTCTAACATAATTTTTTCCTTTGTTCTTTTGGCAGGTGGCATACATAACAATGCTACTACAAACAACAAATACCTATAAGTCAAATTCCAAACATACTTTTAATTCAACTTGTAAAACTGGAGAGTCAGCAGTGATAGACTGGGGTTGGTGTAAAGAGACATTTTTTTTAACAATTCTCTACAGATTAATGTTAGATATAAATTAAAACATTTATTTGATTAATTATTAAAATCAAATCTTAATCTTGACAAAGTTAGACCTTGGAATTACCAACTCTACACATCAGGGTGAATGCAGACAGAAATGGAAACAGTGTGGGAAAAGATGTCACACACCTTAAATAATTAATCTGTTTGTCTGAGAGATTTTTCTCTCTTTCAGTCTATGCTGTGTCCTGCTTTCAGGTGTCAGTCACCCTTTATAATTAGTAAGTACCAAGAAAGTCTCCCCTCTATAGAAAACACAGACCTCCCAGAGCGGCTTTAGATGGTGCAGGTCTCCTCAGGGATAGTAATGCCTTCTGTCAGAACAACTATATATTACTCTCAGTAAAAGGTAAAGTAGTTTATTCAAGATGGCTCACATCTTCATTTACATTTGTAAAGACAGTAGCTAATGTACTTTCAGAGGATTATAGTAGAAAATCTAATTAGTGTTTATTATTGTCCTTTTGAAACCATTGTCTCTAGCAGAATGAGCTTATGTGATTAAAGTGCTGGGGGCTCAGATGGTCATGGACTCAGTTTGGTTTAGTTTCTAAATCCCATTACTACGTTGCTCAAGGGTTGAAACTATCACAGTTTTTTTTAAACAAATAAACCTTAGTTTCCCTTAAATAGTTTTCCCCTAAATGAATTTTGAAATACAGAGGAAAGTTCAATGTAATTTCAAAATATACATGTTTAAATGGAGCACTGTACAGTATTCATAAATTGTTTGCAGGGAAGAATGGAAGTTGTTAGTAACACATTTTTTTATTCTTTACTTTTTCAGATGTCTCTATCCTTTATCCCAGAACAGAATTTCTCACTGGACTGACAAACACGAATTACTAACAAATTATTCAGTTACCTGTTTCACTTTAAGAAAGGAATAAGAAAAAAATGCAAATTGATTTTTCATTCATACATCTATCCATTCACCCAACATAGCCTTAAAAACATAATCTCTGAAACAGGGCATTAGTATTTCAATATTTTATATATATTGAAATATATTTTATAGAAAAAGACTCCAATTACAGTGGGAGAAATAATTATTTGGTCCTCTGCTGAAATTGTCAGTTCCCTCACTTACATAAATAAAGAGTCTTTAATTTTATGGCAGTATGATGTTACTGGAGAAAAACTTTCAACAAAAAATCCAAGGGAAAAAAAAACACCTTACATAAAAGGTATGAATTGATTACATGTTATTGACTGAAATAAGTGTTTAAGCACTTACAGTTAAGCACTTACAGCCCAGGCCGACTCTTGGCTCCTGATTACAATCAATCAATCAATCAATCAATCAATCAATCAATCAATCAATCAATTAAAGATACTCTTTATCTCAACTCATCATGCATATAAAGTACAGGTATACAACATGGGCAAGTCCAAAATGCTGTCACAGGACATCGGGGACATAATTGTAGACGTGAGCAAGGGTACAGGATGACTTCTCTGCATTGATAGGCCAAGTCTTGGATGAGAATCTATTTTTCTTAGCCACAATACTGAAGATGCTTTGTGAATGGGTTTTGCAGAATGATAATGACCCAAAACACACTTCCAAGACAACAAAGCAGTGGTGAAATAGGACACATATTGCCAACAAAGGCTTCTCCACCAAGAACTAAGAAATGTTTTATTTGGGGATCAAATCAGTCTTTGATTGATATTCTGACTCTCCATTAAAATTAAATTGCCATAAAAATTAGAGACAGTTCATTTATTTGGAAGTGAGCAAACTTAAGCAGAGGATCAAATATCAAATAACCTTTCCCCCCTCTGTAGTCTTACATTGAAGAGGTCATCACTTCCCACAAACATGTTATATTTAGGGAGAGAGGTTTGGCCCTTTCTGCTCAGGGCTTGATATATAATATATATATACCAATAATAAAAGACCACTAATAATATATATATATATATACATATCATATATATATATATATAAGTATAAATATATTAGAATGCCAAAAGTAGTATATACTCGAATGCAGAATACAGAAGAAGGAACACGAGAAGCTGGAGAAATACCAAGAGCTCAGAGAAGAGCTCGAGAGGATGTGGAGGGTGAAGGTAACGGTGGTCCCCGTGGTAATCGGAGCACTAGGTGCGGTGACTCCCAAGCTAGGCGAGTGGCTCCAGCAGATCCCGGGAATAACATCGGAGATCTCTGTCCAGAAGAGCGCAGTCCTGGGAACAGCTAAGATACTGCGCAGGACCCTCAAGCTCCCAGGCCTCTGGTAGAGGACCCGAGCTTGAAGGATAAACCGCCCCAGGGGCGTGCTGGGGTTTATAAAAATGTAATTGTTATATTATATATTATATATATATATATATATATAATATATATATATATATATATATATATATATATATATTTCACTTTTATAAAGGAAAACTTGTCTCAAAGTCACTGGCAAGAGAAAAACAGTAAAAAAAGAAAAAAAGAAAAATTGATGTTATTTCAGTTGTAATTGTGTTTTCATTCTAATGCAGTCCTAACATAACCTTCACTCGATGTTATCTTATCTCAATTAATGAAAAGTTTGCTAACTAGCAAAACATGCAGGCCTAGTACTTTGTTGAATTTCTGACTGTTAAAACAATACAAAACACACCAATCTAGAGTATATTAAATCAGATGTTAAAGCCTTACAGTGTTATCACCGATGGCATGTAGTTAATGATATTTTTTAGCAATTGATCATACTTGCATTTTTAATTTAGTATTTTAACAAACTATTCCAACTGGAGCGCATGGCAAAAATAGTATTAGAATATGCGTTATACTTTCCAATGCTACAAAACTTGTTCTGTTGCTAATAACTTAATAGGTGACAATGGGAAACCACACTTCTAGCACTTTCCACACTTCCAGCACTGTGAAAGTGAAGAAAAAGGCACTGTGAAAAATCCCTGGCTGTTTGAAACTGGAAGTCACTGGGAGGGGCTTTGGGGAGTTCTTACAGCAGTCACAGAAACCACTGTTTTACATGATTAGGGCTGTGCCTGCTAATGTGTCATTATCCAGTCCACTGAGATTGCTGAACGAGTTGTTAAAATAGAGATTTTAACATTTAATGAACAGCTGAATGGATTATTTTTCTTTTACCTTTAAGTGATTTTTTTCAGTTGACTGGAACATATTACTTCTGAATCCCAAAAGGTTGATTCTGTTCATCTGGACGTAGCGTTTTCAGCGGGAGAAACGTTTCGTCACTCATCCAAGTGACTTCTTCAGTCTCAGCTGACTGCATAATTCCCCAACCTTATAAAGAGTACATTGCAAAATGACTGAAACTATCACCACTGCTTGAACAATGGACTGGGAGGTCAGTTCCTTGATCATTAATATGCAGATGACCATTGAATTACTGATCAAAGTCCATTGATCAAAGACTTGGTACTAATGAGTGGAATTCACAGAGAGTTGGGAAATGGCTGCAATCACAGCATTGTAAGATGGCGAAACGTTTCTCCCACTGAAAACCCAGAGGAACAGAATCAACCTTTTGGGATTTACTTACCTGGATGATTGAGCATGCATCAAGACATATTACTCCTGGATGAACTGTCCTAAGAAGGCTTCTCATTGCAATACGGTCATCTAGGAATCATCACGCTAATATGCTTTACCTGAATTCTTGGAAGATCAGTGTTTTTGTGAATGTGGGATTCTCTAATAAGGAGGTGACATTTTGACACATCTTATTACCTTGACAAACAGACTGAGTGATCTGGGTGGGATGTTCAGGTCTGTTTAGAGTGGTTTTCATCCTACATGTCTGGTAGGAGTTTTAGTGTGGCTGCAAACTAGATTATGACTGAATCTAGAGAGCTACTATGTGGAGTCCCTCAAGACTCCATGCTGGGACCTATTTTGTTTTTCATATATAGTCTTCCGTTAGACCAGATAATACAGCAGTTTAGTGATATGTCTTGTCATCTTTTTGCCGATGATATTCAGTTATTCTGCTCTTTTAAGCCTTCTGAATATTACAAACTGGTCGCTTTGATTAAACGCTTTACAAACGTAAAGCAATGGTAGAATAGCAACTACTTAAAGCTAAACCCAGATAAAACTGAAACTTTGATTATCGCGTCGAACAGTGCAATATCCGATATTAAAGACCAACTTTTGATTAAGATTTGTCCTTGGAGCATAACTTAAAACAGATTAAGTTGGTAGTAAAAAACAGTCTTTTTCATTTGTGGAACGATCGTGGCTCAAGAGCTGGGAGTTCGCCTTGTAATCGGAAGGTTGCTGGTTCGAGCCCCGGCTTGGACAGTCTCAGTCGTTGTGTCCTTGGGGAAGACACTTCACCCGTTGCCTACTGGTGGTGGCCAGAAGGCACGGTGGCGCCAGTGTTCGGCAGTTTAAGTGTTTGTCTCATTCTGTTAGAATTACAATCAATTTAAAAATGAAAAAATATGGATTGGACTCATAATACCTCACCATGAATATGCATGAAGGCATTTGAATAATGTAATTTAGTACTGGCACAATATCGTTTGGAGAAAGATGCAGAAGGTGAAGACTGTCAACAAGCAGATGTGAAAAGTCTCCCAAAGTCACAGCTCTGATGTACAAGACAGATGATCGATAAGAAATGTTGTATTTATTCTGTCATGATTTTAAACACCAGGTCAGTACATTGCATTTAAAATTTCAACAAATAATTGTTTTCTGGAAGGAAAGATATTTGCAAAATAAATGGCATAATAGATAAATTATAAGCCAAACAATGTGTTTTCTGTTCAAATGAATGCATGTCTGCAGATTTAGATGGATTATTCATTAAATGAAGCTGGGTGCCTTAGTTCTCCTGATTGAAACAAAACAAAAGAAACAAAAAAACAACAACAACATAATGTTAAAACCTACAAGTAAATTAATTTTGCACATAATCCCAATGTCCTAAACTAAAGGCAAATGTGTTGAGCTCATTTTTTATAATCAGCTTGGAGCACAAATATAATCAGATATATAAATAGATATATGGATATATGAACAGTCTTTGTTAAAAAAAATAAACCCTCTGAAGTTTCTTCAGATATGTTTCTTTTCTATAATGACCATAGATCAACAACAAGATAATTCCTTGTTTGAGGAAACCAGGGGGTTGTAGGCAATCAGATAAGCCTTCTAATCAACAAGCTTAAAAAGCTGACCACTCAGTTGCTTGCTGGGTGGTGGCAATGATTTTCAATTAGCTTAATTATAGTGTGCACTGAATAACAAGTTGGTGATAAACAGTAAAGTTTGACGTGTGATACAAAGTTATTTGTTTCCGCACTGAATTAACACTACAACAGTGTCCATACAACACACAGCAGAACTTTTAGAATTTTTTTTTTTAGACTTGAGAAGTTAATCACTTAATCAGAATTAATCTGTGGAAAACACAGTCTATTTCCATGTCCATTTCGAATATGATAGTAGGTAGCATAAAAGTCAGGCAATACAACCTCATAATAATATTTACAATCCACAAGAGAACAGGTCAGATGCTCAGGGTTTAGCAAAAAAACCCAGAAACTGTTGCTTATAGATCTTATATATATATATATAGACTTCTCCCAGGCTCTTAAGTGTAAAACAAATGTCTTTATTCACAGCAAAAGCTGAGCTATTCTTTCTCACAAATAAAAATAATTTCAAGTGGGATTATAATTTTAATGTTTTGTTCTGCAATTATAGGTCAACAGGATAGAGAAGCTTCTGCTAATGTTTTTTTATGGTCTTGAAGATGCAACTAGAGTGTAATGTGTTATTCTTTTGAAATTACTTTCCTTATACAAATAAAATTTTTCGTGATGAGTCATCATAATGATGCTCTTGACTTTCTGTATCATAATGGTCTGTTGCTGCTGGTACAATAAAAAATTAAGAAGAACATTCATATATATTTGACATAAAACAGAGACTCATGTTTACCACAGAGTATATGTACTTTGGAGAACATGCAAACACAGACAGACCATGGCCTGGTGGGGGAACTGAACTCAGGACCTCTTGCTGTGAGACAACAGTGCTAGCCACCATGCCACCATGCTGCCCTCTATGAGGACTCTGTCCTTGCTGAATTATAAAAATTCACATTTAGACCTGATTTTTAATTTAACTTTTCCAAATGCTGGAGAAAAACAATATAAATAGATAGTGAAGAAGATAAAAATATTGTGAGCTTTTAATGACAATGCCAGGTATTAGAGAAGCAGAGGTTCATTGACCTCACATATGTAACCCAGATCTGTTAAACCTCAGTCAAACTCTTCTCACTTCAAACTTTCGCTTCTATTCTTTGTTCTATTTTCTGTAGAAATTGTGTATGCTCCTTGGCCTGTAAATGCTGTTCATTAAAAACAAATGTACACAAATCTGTCTGTAGTGTCCACAGTCTAGACTGCCCAACACTGTTAAACACTAAAGTACACATTCCTGGGAACAGACAATATTATGCTTGCCTTTTTTATAATTCCTTTTTGATGCTCAAATTGTCAAGTTTTCTAAAAAGATTAAATGATAATAATAGTAATATTGATAAAATAATTAGCCTGAGTTTTACTCTGTAAAGGAAACATGCATTCTCATGTGAATAAAGGCTCATCTCTGTGACAGTGTACAGGTTGCAAGCATTAATGTTGTCCCTCTTAGCTGATCTGTAGTGACAGCTTGCTGTAAACTTAGCAGAAAGAAAACAGATCCTATATGAAACTGCTCATGGCAACGTTTATGGATTTATACATTGTTTTCTGCACGATGCCTACTGATAAATAATGCAGTGCAGAGTGATAAGAGTTTTATTCCCAACCTCAAGTTCTTTTTTTTCTTCCCCCCTCTGGTTAATCCAGCCAACCTGCCACATGATAGACTGTTGTAATATATAACACAACTACTGAAAATCCACTTACCCCTAGTGTCTGAGTAAGGTGTTCAGCCAACACGTGCCACCTGAACAATGTTTACTGTCACCTGGGATTTATTGTACAAGATCATCGTTTTCATGAAACAGTACTGCAGAGAGTGAGTTTTATTCTTACAGTCTCTCATTTTGTGCTTTGATGACGATAGAGGAGAGGGCTGTAAAATACATCAATGCCAAATGCTATTTAACTGGGTTGAGCTTTGGTGACTGTAAACGCTAAAGTTCACAATTTGCATCGCTGTCATGCTTGTTAAAACACTCACCTCTGAGGTTGAGGACATAGTTAGCCTGAAAGATGACACTCCCATCAGGATAGAAATGTTCATTGACAGAATAAAGTTAATAACTCTCATTGGATTTGGAAATATTTCCTATTGCAGCTTGTTAATGATGTGGTAATATTCGGGTAATTTGATGTAAACAAAGTAATAACATGAAAATAGCAAGTTATTACCACTCAATTAATAATATCCAAGTAATGATCATATATCAATAGCTCTTGATATAGTATTATATGAGTAACAGTGTGATAACCTAACAATAAGTGGGTAATATATATGCATTGACATTTTGATATACTGACTTGTGGTAGTAAACTCATAATAAAAAGGTAATATTTGCTGATGCTTTAAAATATTAGGATACTGTTATCATATTATGATGATGGAATTAATACTACCAAATAGCATTTTTAATTTTTCTTAGTTTGTAGGTAACAATGTTTAATATTGGGACTTAATGACTGTAAACATGGAAGTTCCTATCTAACCCATCAAAGGTATCTTAAATAAATCTGATTACCTTAAAAGATATGTATTAGTTGACATGCAATAACTAGGAATGAGGGACTTAAAATGCAAAACTACACGGTTCTGCTACATTTCATTGTAATATTTTTTTATTTGCACCAGAAAATGTGTCTATTCACATGAATGGTATAATCGTGACTCAAACATAGGTGTTATGGTTACTTAATATTACACCACTTGTAAGTAAATAATTTTTATACAGCTTTAAAGTGTGAATGATGGTATAAGTTAAATCATCATAGCTCAAAAACAAACAACACTTATTGATGTGCAAAGACACATTTTTGCTCTGTGTACTGTGATCACGCCTCAATACCTATGAAGGGAAATAAAAACTATTTATTACAATATACTTTAGGATCATATACTTTAAGTAAGATGAACTTACTTATCTATTACTAATAAAGTAATTTATCTAAAAGTGAATTAGAGTGGTCATCTGCCTCCACTATGTGTGGTGAAGGGAATCCAATGAGAAAGAGAAAACATGAACACATGAAAATCAAGTCTTGCCACTATACATCCTCCTTGTATGA
>NW_024582719.1:424239-425760 GCF_018398535.1 Haplochromis burtoni
TGTCTCAAGATGCCTTCATCCACCAACCGACCCCAGTAGATATCAGCAGTCGTTTGTTCACAGTCTTTCAGCAAGTACTGGTTCTTTGAAAATGTCCCCAGGCACGGAAACTCTTTTCCTCCTGGAAGTGTAACTGTTAGTCCATCAGCTGAACACATTATAGTTTACAATCATTTTTAGAGGTAATTGGTCTTATATGTTTGTGATTAAATTTTAGAAGCTTGCATAAAAGCTGTTTATATCTTGCACTACTAATGAAACCATTCCAGCGATGGGAAACGGGAATGTGAGGTATTTAATATTCAGAAACTTGGTGAGCTTAATAAGGCCAAAGGCAAACAGCAAGTGTGATACCAGTGCTTCTCAAAATATATCAGAATATAATTTAAGAAATACTTTTTTATTTTGATTTGATTTTAAAAGATACATTTTTAAAATTTTTCTATATACGTTACATGTGATGTGAAATATTTCAAGCTTCTTGTTTTAACTTGTTAAAACCCTCCACAACGAGGACAAGCCACAGAATGTCATTCCTGAAAAGGCTGTCTGTTTGAAGAGTGCTCTATTGAAGCATACTGCGTTAATGCAGTAATTCATAGCCAATAGGCCCAGTTGTGTGTGTGTCTTATACATTTCCTGTTAGCCTACTGTGAGGTGCAAAGTATCAATTTCCAAGTAAAAATGAATTTATTTTGGCGTGAAGTCCGAGTGTTGGACACCAGTCTAAGATTAGTTATGTATCCTAACTGCTGAAGTGAACTTAGGCATTCCATAAGGCAATCTGGGAGAACTTTATAATAATTTCAGTCATTTGTGACAATTTCTCCTGTAACGATGAGAATTTCTCAAACTCAGCTTTATGAAAATTTGTAAACATTAGATGACTGACATGTTTCAGACAACTTTACAAGGATGAACACTCACACCAAAATCTCATGGTTCAGATTTAACTGGCTATTTAACTGTCTTCTCACCTAATCTGCCTGATTAATAAAGTGGCATTGCAGCTCTTGGATAACCATCAGCAGAGAAATATGCAATGTTATCTCAAAGATTCTGGGTTTAAATCTTCCTAAGGCTTTCTGTGTTTGCATATTATTCCTATGCATATGCACTGTAGTTTTTTTCTGGGCACCATGGTTTCTCTTTCATACACCGGTGACATGCTAGATCAGGGGTGGGCAATTCCAGGCCTCGAGGGCCGGTGTCCTGCAGGTTTTAGATCTCACCTTGGGTCAACACACCTGAATCATATGATTAGCTCGTTACCAGGCCTCTGAAGAACTTCAGGACACATTGAGGAGCTAATTTAGCCATTTAGATCAGCTGTGTTGGTTCAAGGACACATCTAAAACCTGCAGGGACACCGGCCCTCAAGGCCTGGAGTTGCCCACCCCTGTGCTAGATGCTAGATGAACTGGCAAGGCAGGTAACATGTAACTCTTACTCTGTGCAAGACTCTGCGCAAGATGGCGCCGGTGTGCATGGCTGACCGTCTGCGACCTCGACTGCGCCTCG